>NC_087249.1:49116900-49416900 GCF_037042905.1 Lytechinus pictus
GGGCACAACCAATAATTTGCAAAATACCACCAACACCCACTCAATGGAATCAATACAGCATTTCCCCCTAAAATCATCATATCTATTCCATTCGGATGAGTGTACGTTTCTTTTTATTTGTTAACAGACTCCGCCATCAAAGTCTTCATACAGATATGATCTACACAAATCTTTACAAAATTGAATTTCTAATTCTACTGGCATTTAAAAAGCGGCTCGATTTTTGTCAAAATGACAAAGGTTATTCTTTTTATTAGAAGTAGAAATAGATAGCCCAAATCAATATCGCAAGGAGGTTCCACTTAACATCCTTTATACTTATGACCTTGTTTGATTTCCTAAGTAAAGAAAACGGGAATAGTTATAGTGTTAATTACACAACCAAGGGACGTATTGTTGCCTTTTATTTGCATTTTTTTTCTTCTTCTTTAATCACTTAAGAATCGAAGGGGATGTTGTCCCAGGCATGCCCCTGTCAATTAAAGTTCACAATATAACTAAACAAGATACTAAAGAAGCACCGCTGCCTGATTTCGTATAAGGTGGTGACAATTCAACATCATCTTGAATAGACGTGTTGAAGTCTCTACAGATTTGATTCGAGAAAGAGATTTGCTTTTCAATATTTTTCAACACCTTCACCGCCTCGCCAGAGTTACTACCGCTCCACTAAGTAAATATTGTCAATAACCCACTGTGTACTTTGTGCAGAAAAAACTATTATTTGCTCGGTAAACCAAAGCAAATTTCATAATTGTTCATCTTGTCAGAGATCAGTATACAAATGTATATCTTTGGGGACAGTTCTCATTGTGGCTTGCTTTATTTGACCTCTGTCATGACATGTCATGACAAAAGAACTAGGTTATCAGTTTAGAAATTAATTATCATTTTTATCTAAAATTATTGCACCATCGCTTTGTCTATGTTGTAGGTCTGCTCACTGAAATAATTGAGAGAATAAGGAAAATGCGCCAAAATAAAGAGTAAAATAAAACGATTCTGACACCAGTGGCGTAATAGACAATATTTTGGAAGGGTCACAACATGAGGTATGTGGGATATTTTCTAGAAAGTTGCGAGCGAGCGGAAATTTTGGCCTTACTAAAATAAGAATCTAATTTCGTGATAGAGTTTAACATGATATCCAACAAAGTCACGAGCGAGTGGAAATTTTGGCCTTACTAAAATGAGAATCTAATTTCGTGATAGAGTTTGACATGATATCCAACAAATAATAGAAAGCCGCGAGCGAGCGGAAATTTTGGCTTTACTAAAATGAAAATCTAATTTCGTGATAGAGTTTGACATAATATACAACAAGTAATATCACATTTCACCCTTTCCTTACTTTTCTTCTTTTTTTTAGTCTTGGAACTGTTGGCAACAATCACCTCTATCTGTACGCCAGAAATTAAATTTGAAAAGAGTAAGAGGTAAATATAGAGAGAGATAGAAAGAGAGAAAGAGTTAAAGTAAAAGAAACAGAGAGAGAGAGAGAGAGAGAGAGGGGGGAAAGAAAATACGAAATGGGGTGAGAGAGAGGACGTCAGAGACGACAAAGTTATCATGTTTATAATAGCAAAATAAATCATTTTTATAAAAAGGGGAAATTAAACTAGTGTGGGTTTCCTAGCAAAAAATTATTATTGTTCCAATTTTGTTATGTAGGCCTTTGTAAATGTATTAATATAAACAAAATTAATTAAGAAAATGCCTTATTGTTGGAAGGTTAGGACAAAACAACAATTAAATATGATACAAAGATTAATCTAAAATCTCATTCAATAAAATTCACTATCAGATTTTTAACTCTAAAAACCTCATCATAAATATGAAGAGCTAAATTCAAAAAGGGAGTAAATTCAATCTTGACCAAATTTACCAATATTGGTTAAAAAAATGAAATGTGTATCTAAAAAATGGAAATAAAATGCACGACATCGTACTAAAAAATACTTTTTTTTAAATGCTTTGATAATGGATTTCAAATTTAGGATTTGTTCCAGATTAGAAAAAATGCCATTGTTAAATATTATTTGAAAATGAAATTAATTGCTAAAAAAATTAAAACATGATTCAAAGATGATACCACGTATACGAAAAAATAAAATAACAGTGGTTAAGAAAGTGTGGCACATACAAAAATGATTTACCCCTAAAACCGCTGACTGTGGATATAGCTCTTTTGGAATAATAATATGATAATAAATCTTCATGTACCCCCCCCCCCTCCCCCATCACCGGACCCACGCATAATAACTGTTAGACAATGCTTGCCTTCAGTCAACTCGCCATGATTGTGACCTTTCTCTGTGATATTTCCCATTTTGAATAAACTACACAACCACAATTAGTAACCTCTTGAAATTATTATATCACACTTCACCAAATACCTGCATGCATATTTGCATCCGCAGAGTACGGACACAATATTGAACAATAGGCGAACGAGTGCAGCTCGCCGAGCGATGTTAACGGAAGTGGAGGTGGTTGCTATGGAAACGAAAAGATGCGGATGACGCGGGCTACTCAGAGCGTGTCTCCATTGACATTAATTACCATGCAATGTGCAACACGTTTGCTTTTACCACTCTCCCATTCTGTGTGCAGCCCTGTATTATGTATATGCAATTTTCACAGAATAATGCCGAGGAAATGGTGTTTCCAACAGTCGCGTAAAAGCGCATCTCCTGATGAAATAGGAAAAATTGATTTAACTTGCGTTAAGAAGGACGTCCATGTGAATATTAAATTCTTGAAACAAAATATCTCCTTCCATCTACTTTGGTTTTCTTTTTCTTGATACCTTCGTAAATTTTGAACGATGCTCCGCTATGTAAACCTTTTGTTGCATCTTTAATTATTGATACGTATTGCCAGCTTGAAATCACAATCCCTTTGTGTTTGATAATATATTCAGATGGTGATGACGATTTAAGTCCTTGGAGATGGACGTGATTTCCATTCTATAGAGCAGAAATGACAAAAGAAAGGGATTACACCATTAATAATTTTGATGAGAAATCACTTTTTTTTGTACTATATTGTAATGTTTTATTATCTTTAATCATTGATACGTATTGCCAGCTTGAAATCACAATCCCTTTGTGTTTGATAATATATTCTGATGGTGATGACGATTTAAGTCCTTGGAGATGGACGTGATTTCCATTCTAGAGCAGAAATGACAAAAGAAAGGGATTACACCATTAATAATTTTGATGAGAAATCACTTTTTTTTGTACTATATTGTAATGTTTTATTATCTTTAATCATTGATACGTATTGCCAGCTTGAAATCACAATCCCTTTGTGTTTGATAATATATTCAGATGGTGATGACGATTTAAGTCCTTGGAGATGGACGTGATTTCCATTCTATAGAGCAGAAATGACAAAAGAAAGGGATTACACCATTAATCATTTTGATGAGAAATCACTTTTTTTTAATACTATATTGTAATGTTTTATTATCTTTAATCATTGATACGTATTGCCAGCTTGAAATCACAATCCCTTTGTGTTTGATAATATATTCTGATGGTGATGACGATTTAAGTCCTTGGAGATGGACGTGATTTCCATTCTATAGAGCAGAAATGACAAAAGAAAGGGATTACACCATTAATAATTTTGATGAGAAATCACTTTTTTTTAATACTATATTGTAATGTTTTATTATATTTAATCATTGATACGTATTGCCAGCTTGAAATCACAATCCCTTTGTGTTTGATAATATATTCTGATGGTGATGACGATTTAAGTCCTTGGAGATGGACGTGATTTCAATTCTAGAGCAAAAATGACAAAAGAAAGGGATTACACCATTAATCATTTTGATGAGACATCACTTTTTTTGTTATACGACTACTATATACTGTAATGTTTTATAATTTTCCTGTAACCCTTGTCGTACATTGCACTCTGAATATATTGTAATTGTGCAGTGCTCTTTTGTAAAGCAGTTTTACATTGCAGAAACGATCTTTGGTAAAAAGAAAAGAATATATAGATGAATAAGTCGAAATAATAGGCTTAATTTCTATGTAGAGCTTTCATGTTATAGTTTGGTAACTTATCATTATGAAAGTTTTTTACGTTTTTCACAAAAAACATAGATCCGTGACGATAGCATGCAAGATCAGTGTGAAGATACTGAATTTCCATGTCCATGATGCAATTATATCGTAAGAAAGAAAACTTCTGATAACATGGGTTCTATACTTTCACTAGGCAGAGATAATGACTATATATTCTCAGAAAAAAATATATATCTGCGATAGTAATCATCAAAGAAAATTATTTGTTTTCACTCTCCCCCCCCCCTCCACTTCCCTATCAGACCTTATCCTCTTCCTCATGCTCCTGTTCCTCCCCTTCCGCCTGATAATCTTATTTCCCCTCCCCCATTTTCCCGATCCGCCTTCTGTGCGTCCCATTCCTCACCACCACAACCATCATCATCCCCATCAGCATCGTTATCATTATCCTCGATCACGAAATCCTTTCTTTTCAAGCTTAATATGCAACCCCCACAAGTTCTATCGCTTCGCTTTCTTGCTTGCTTATATTTTCGAACATTTTGAATGGTGCAAATAGTATTCTGTTTGAAACATTCAGATGACTCCTTCAACAAAATAAAACAAGTAAAGATTTTAAGTATTCTATTTTTTTCTAGATAGAAAAAAGAAATATGCTGCTTCTGGCCTTGCATGTATTATTTTCACCATCTCCTCGACAAAAAGACCACCACCATCACCACATCCTTCATCTTATTCCACCTCCCATTTTCGATAAGATCACTTCACAAACCACTAGAGTATGCCTAACCCCGAGATATCTGTATCAGATCATTTGAACTTGGTAAAAAATATATATATATATATATATATATATCTCTAAACGCTTGCAGTCACTTCAATCTACAGTGCGTGCTCCAAGAGATGCTATCAGCACATACAAATAATCCTTAATCAAGATCGTGATGTGAACAAAGATCTGATAACATGGTGAAGACGTCATTTTATGTCAGCACCAAAAGCGTATGAGGTGGTGTTGGTGGTCGTGATGGGGGGGGGGGGGGTTGTGTCAGAGATAGCCTTGCTAAAAACAAGAATTTTAAGTTTTCACAACCTATAGCCCATGATCAGTGAAATATCATGATTTTAAAGTCTGGGGAGGGGGCAAGAAAAAATGAGGGGCGGAAGCAAGGGAGATGATTATTTTTTCTTCAAATTTTGAAGAGTAAAAATCTGTTTCAAAGCTTGGCTTCCCTGTGTAACAGTCATGACCAGGGAAATAATATAGATAGGGGAGGGCGGGTCATTTCCAGCGCAATCAGGGTTAGCGGTGGGATATCTTGATAGGGGCAAGGCATCCTAAAGCTAGGTGACGTCATATATTTTTTTTAATTGATTTATAGGGGCATTCGGCCCAGACCTCTCATTTTTATGCTCTTCCTTCTTCTTTTTTTCCAGACTCTCCCTTTTATTCTCCTACATTTTCCTTTCTTGAAAAATCATATAGGGAACGAGGGGTCGCCCTTGCCACCCCCCTTGGCGCCCCCTTTGAGCGTAACAATGCAGTATTTACACACCCATAGACATAGCGGTGAGTTGTCAGGAAAAATTGCAGAAGTTCTGATCAACATTACGATATGGCATGTTATTAAGCCGATTGTCACTGCCATCGATGCTATTTCTTTCATCTGAAATTCGCTGGTTTGAGAGATAATACTCGGGGGAGGCAAACATAGGTGAGAGATCTATGTAAATGCTGTCAGCGTATATAGCCTACAATGATTTGAAGGATCGGATAAGAATGGGAATGCTGATGTCATGAAATGTTTTAATAAAGTTATTTTTGGCAATTTATAAATGAGGTAAAATTTCTTCACAATCGGTTAAATTAGTAAATCAAGTTATATGGGTGGGGGCGTGCCGGTAAAGGGATTTTTCTTAAATTTAGATAAGAACGTCTTGTGGTATAGACCCTCCCCCCCCCAAAAAAAAAAAAAAAAAAAAAAACTTTATAACGAGGAAATTTAATACTATCACATACCATTCCCATATATCATGAACATTTTGAATTTCAAATGCGATATAGATTTATAAACTATTAAGAAAAAAATATGAAATATAAAATAAATACGGAAATTATCTCTCAAAAGGATAATATAATTATGATCGAGGAATATATACGTTCACTATGATCAACGTAGAGTTAGTGCCATGTCCTTTTCAAGAGAGAGAAGATGACGCCAAAACAAAATAAAAATAGCGCAATTAATAATTCATCGCCGCAAGCTTAATCAAATGATATCATATTCGATTGAATTAAGGATGCCTTGAACTTTATGCAACCGAAACACAGGTCAGTATTGATGCCAAAGTACAATTCGATTAGGCATGTCAGTATCGAACGCTAAAGCTTGTCCAAACAAACATATTTTGTCAATAATTATTCTTTGAAAGACCAGACAGGAGTTCGAATCCGCAAGCAGGCATCATCGCCTGGAGATGAGATTGAGGATGAGGGATAAAGTGTGTGTGTGAGGGGGCGGGGGGGGGGGGGCTTTATGGACATAGATTCTGAGCGGACAGAAAGTTCTATACATGTACTTATTTTGTTCACCCAGGCTGAATCTCAATGCCGAAACTGGTGTTTTGGGGTGTAACAATATTTCAATTAATTTTTTTTATTGTAAATTTTTACACCATATATTTGGTCATAGTTATACAATTAGGCCGCAAAAACGCAGGTGTTCATCTAACACCAGCCTGGTATCTATATCGGTCCCCACCAGAGAGGTGTTGAAACAACACCGGGTATATAGGCGTTAGACTAACACCAATTCGGCATTTAATTAACACCGGTGTTTTTGCAGTGTACTCTTGATTGTAAACTTGATTGTTTTGTGGTACAGGGCCCTGGACCTGTTTCATAAACACTTGTTAAAATACTTAGAAATAAATTTACGATCAGATTGAAGGATTTCAGTAACTTTTCAATTTTATTTGGTTTAAAAGTTTTCATTGAGAGAGAGAGAGAGAGAGAGAGGGGGGAGGGGGGAGAGGGGGGGGGGGTGGGAGGGCAAAAATGTCCCTTTTCCATTTCCCCCAATCAAAGTACCTCGGTATCAATTGATCACTTCACTTCATTACCCCATATACGACTTTTAAACAATGTAAAAAGAATATCATTATTAAATTCATGTTATCAAGTGGCTTTTCAACAATATAGGCCCTACAAGTATTCAAAATTCACTCATAAAAAACGAGATGAAATGAATGGAACATGTCAATTCAGTGACATCACTCTGATGCTCTTACTAAAAAGTACAAGAATATACCCTCCACATACACACATCATCACACAAAAAACATATACTGCCAAATAAATGGGTACTGAGGGGCAAAAGGGAAATCAAAATACATGCACTATAAGAGGAAGACAAATAATACAAATGGGAGTCTTTAAAGTAATGTTAATCAGTATAATAAGCTCACATCTTTATTTATTTCTATCTTGGTCAAATTCTCAACTAGCACCGCATGTGAGAGATTTACAAAACAAGGATAAGTGGACACTGGTACAAAAAAAGAGAAAGTGTTTACAAAGAGAAGAAATATCAACACATAACTGATACTGTCGCATACATATCTAAATAGACTGAACATGATACACGAATACTGTATGTCCTACATTTCATATCGTTACAATTTCCATGCCTCATACGGGTAATTATTTACACAATGGCTTATATAATGTAATTTACTAGTATTTACAATATTCACAAACATTACTAACATTTACGAAAAGTATATGGCACATTTGTGACACAACATTTGCTCCTGCGACAATTGCTCCGGTTTTAATAACTCAGAAGGAATAGGATTAGAGTCAGGATTGTAGTAGTTATTAGTTCAGAATAATGTAAAGATTAGGATTAGGGTTTTATATAGTTTTGGTGGTTAGGTTTTATGTTTCGCTTAATGTACAGATTTTCCATCAGAACAATTGTCGCCGGAGCAATTGTTCGCCAGAGCAAATGTCATGGAACCGATGTGCCCATATAGATGATTCTTTTGTATTCATTGATTACCAAAACATGACATCTAAGAGGAAATTCTTGAGTATATTTACACAAAAAAAATTTGATTTGATTTTTCTTTTCATCTATAAAGAGAATATTTGTAATACAATATCATATGAATATATATGAATCATTATATACACAGAGAGATGTTATGCTACTCCACAATAATAATTATAGAAATGTGACACGATTAAGGCTTGTCGTATAAAATCTGGCATGTCTTTCCTCAATTTGAAACATCACCATTAGGAATTCAAAATCTATTGAATGTGTTTAATAAAGAAAACATGCAGAGACATGCAAAAATGAGGTATGCATGTCGTATGGAATACTAATTGGTCTAAACTACATTGAAGTTATATGAATACATGCTGGTTTTATAAGTCTTGCGTGCTTAAGTACATAAACACTACAAGGGAAAACATTCCAATTGAAACATATACATCTTATACAAATATGAAGAAGAAAAAAATCTAATACCAAAGTTTGACCTATCCATTCCTATATTAAACCAATGTTACAATTGAACGTGTGATTATTTGCATGTCCTTGATCATAAAGTGTTGTATGGCATCGGAATGGTCGCAAATTTGGCCTCAACTTATCAGTACAGGGGCTTTACTTCTAGGAGGGGTATACTTCTCCAAGTTTCCAAGTTAGGAGAGAAAACATCAAGTAAGACACAGAGAGAGACTAGAAATTCCCTTTTCTCTTAAAGTTGAACATGACATATTTGTGAAAACTGTCCTTTTGGATAAAACTATTATGCGACTAAGTGAAAAACATTAGCTTAACCATATGAAGATGACTGTGTTTTTAAAATACAATAGTGTTCATATTTAAACAATCAAACGACCAAGTGCGGTGATTTCTTTCAAGTCATTGTCAAAGCCAGACCAAGTAGCGTTCTCCCCCTTTTTCTTGTGCAAAATCTAACATTTTCTGGATTGAAAAAAACATTTGAACATTTAACTTTTTTTTAAATTATTTTTTCCCTCCATATCTGGCATGCCTGATGGGCATTTTCTCTTACCTCACCAATAATATTACTACTTATTGGATATTGTAGGCACGATGTGGTATTTACCTATATTGCAGGCACTTGTAACACATGCATTTCAATATACCACATATCCATAATTTGTTTTCTTTTCATTAATTGACTCATGATTAAAACAACTTAAATCCACTGCACTTCATTGGTATAAAAATGTTATTATATATGATCACAAGAACTAAAATAAATGTTCATTATGAAGAGAATACATAAATGATTGAATATAAATAGTTGACTAGCAGTTCACTAAACTCAAATGCATCATATTTTTGCTGTAATTTGCTTCTAATGTGTATACTGAAATTGATAAAAGAAACCCAACTGCTAATAAATCAAACTTTAATTTCACAACCTATCTATTAAACTAAAGACTTCTGAATCAAGCGATTGATCACTTGAAATGTAAAAAAAACGATTCCCATTAGATAAAAAAGTTAAGCAAATACAATATGTAGGAACCATTTTGACTGTATTAATTTCTGCAGGTTTCTATGGCGATGAATAACAGCGGCTTCATGGTACATCATGTATTTTCTGTGAGCATGTGTTGGTCCTGAAAAGGACCAGCCAAAATGGAGCCTTTCTTATACCCTAAAAAACATTAGAAAACAGAAATGAAATTGATAGTAGCAAAGAAATGAGAAAAAAAATAAATTGGAATACATAAATGAATCACAATGAAAGTCAATAAAACATGGAATGTTTTTATTTTTCATTTTGCTTCAAAAAATAGAGAATACATTCGATGAATATCTTGTGATTTAAGAATACATTTATGGGATGTTTGTTTCATAAAATGTAGAATAGTAACCAAGTCGCTTTAAAAAAGAGAATACATTAATTGAATATCGTGTTTTTACTTATTTTATTTGAATACTTATTCCTTTAATCTCCACAGAGAATATATTTGTTATGCTTTACAGTGAAAATGAGATTAGCTACCATAATACATGTAATTTCAGTTTTTTTTCTTGTCAACCATGGGATAAAATTCAGTAATACAAAGACAAAAATATAAAGCAACTCCTTGGAAAGCATATTATTTTTATCTCATTGCACTACAACTAATTATTAAATACAACCTCTTCAGACTGTTCATCAAAGAGTTTTATTCAAAGATAATATCGATGAATCATACAAATACTACTTTCTAAAAGAAGAGCCCCCTCCCAAAAAGGAATGTGAAATAGTGAAAGAGAACATGTATTTGGACAACAAATCAAATTTTACATTACATCAAACAATCAATAAAAGAGATGCCTCTGTGTGCTTTATGAAATTGTCATAATCATAACAGTGTGTGTGCATGAACTAGTAATTAAAAAAAAAGAAAATCATATTTCCATATTTTCTTGTCAGCATCAAACTCATTATCACTATATGCAGCTTTCAAAGAAGATGATTTTCCTAATTACATATCAATCAGCATCGGGCCCAGGATTTTGAAATAGAGAGAACACAAATAGCACATTTGAACATTAGATGGGAAATGGATGACAATTTTTTTTTTCAGATTTATCTGTGCTAGTTTGTATGTAGAGGGACATGCCCACCTTGATTTGCCTGTTAGTAATTGACTTAATGAATGCAATGACTTTCTTTGGTTAAAAGTAGGTCTACTCAAAACTGTCTCTACTGTAATGTTTGAATCATTTTTTTTTTCAAAGAAAAAAAATGAAAATATGGCATCAAAATTCTATGTTGAAATGAAAATGTCTCTGATTGTAAAGAAAACCAACACACTGCTCAGCTACAAAACATATTGGCTCTTACAAAAATACAACTTTAAGCACACAATGGCTCCTTTTCAAAGCAAAGAAGGATTCAGAAAGATTCACCCGACAAATTACGGGCACTACACGTTTCAAGAAAGAAAATAATATGAACCATACAGTTTCGTGTATACAGTCACTACGATTCAACGATCTGAAAATTTTACAAAAGAGTGCATAACAGATGAAATATAAATTCAGCCTTAACCCACAACATCCAAAGATACAAAATTCCTGATTATATGTCAAACGTACAAAATATAAATGTTATTTCTGCTCATATATTGTTAATATTTGTTTCATCCTAGACATACATATACATCATTCACATTATTTACATATAAAACACATTACAGGGTATTGTTTTAGAAAACTGAGAAAATAACTCAATCCAATTGCACCTAAATATGTCTCGTTATGAGACAAGTCATGTGAATGCATTTGACACATGCAACCTTGCAAGTGATGTAGGTCACCTAAAGTGCTTTAACTCTCTCTGAACTACTGAAAAACGACTGGTACTTCATTTTGTTCATGTTTTCAGCACCACCATCAAAAGCACAAAATTCTGGTAATATTTTTCAAATATTTGGATCAAATAATGAGTTTTTTGATGCCAGCAATAATATCCCATGTGTTGCTCAAATTGGTAACAGGTTTTTGGATTAACTTTGAACAGCGTGAGTGCATACATGTACTTTTAGATGAAAGAACGTGTGAATAAGTGTGTCTCTATGAAACTAGGCAAGCTTATGCTAATCAAATACAGGGGGGTGTTTCATAAAGCTGTTCGTAAGTGAAGAGCCACTTTAAGACTGACTGGTGAACCTTTCTTACGTGCTAAAAATACACCATTGAACATTCAATGGTGAAAATCATTTACCATAAGAAAGGATCACCAGTCATTCTTGAAGTCGCTCTTAACTTACGAACGACTTTATGAAACACCCACCAGGTGATTGAAAACCGCAATAAATTCTTCTGCTACTTTCCTAAACCTTTTTTTTCCCTCTGTAGGTACAACTTTGTTTACAACCTTAACCCAACACTCGTCTCCTATACTAAATGTAGCAAAGTTGGTGATGTCCACACCACTGGGCTGTTAAAAGATTGGAACTCAAAATTTAGATATAACTCTAAAATCAGAACACCTGATTTTAGAGTTATGACATAAGTAGCAATTACCTTTTGCCTATATAGAGTTTTCTAAAGGAATTAGGAGACTCTCCTCAGACAATATAAGGTTGCCACCAGAGTATATTTCTGAAATGCAGCTTTTTCTGAGCCGCCCTTAAAATGTTTAAATTTTTGAGATAAAATGTTTTAACAGCGCAACAAAGCTACATGCATGTAAATGAATATGGTAGCACACAACATTCTACATGATTTAAAAAAAAAAGTGTTGTTTGAATAATTTGGTGTGCACGTGTGCTGGGAACTACTTGAATCTACACATCAGTCAAATGAAAAATGCTAAATATCAGTCAGTCTCCGTTGTGATGATGTGAAAATAAATCTTTCTGCAACCACTAAAAAGTGGAAAGTCAGCAAAGTGCTACCAAATCTGCAAGCTTGCTATTCTGTCCAAGTACATCAAAGAATATTGTCCATCAAATTATCTAACATTTTTTCAGTTTTCATCTCACGATACTAGTAGATGTAGATGCCTTGTGGCATTCGTTTTACAGTAGTATCATCACCGCATGGCAAAAATTATCCAGCTGATGAAAAGGCGAGTTTTAACCTAAACATCAACAAGAATTGTTTGACACCGGCTACTGGCTACCTTGTCTGGTCCAGAGAAGTAAATGACAAGCAATGCATGAGAACATTGTCTGAATGGAACCGTCACATGGTGTGAAATCACCAGGCGTTGCGTACAATGTTTGGAAATGGGGAGAGGTGACAGATCCAAGATTGAAGGGGGCCAACTAACTTTTAAAACAGTTTTCTATTGTCTTTATCAACAACTTTCACATTTTGTTGATAGGACCTCCTCCCCCAACTGGATCTGCTACCAATAGACTGTTATGTAGGCATGAGAAGATTTGGGGAGATTAGCAGGGCCCTTAATGCAGGAGTGTCAAGCACACCAGGAAACATTATTGCTCCAAGTCTGGCCTTCTAGCAAAGAGGGAAAAGGACATTTGAAGAGTGAAGGCAGTCTTGTACGCCAAGGCTAGGTCTCCCTGCAGATCAGAGGAAAAGGGACATTTAATGTGTGAAGATATTGTTGCACAGATAGTCTCAATCTTCCTGCGAAGGGATAAAGGAATATCTGATGAGCGAAGGAAGTGTTGCATGGATAGTCCATGTCTTCAAGCAGATTAGGGGAAGGGACATTTGATGAACAAAGGCAGTCTGGCTCGGAACTCCATCTGCTTTAATTTCATATAATCAGTTTCTCCTTGAGTTGTTTGTTCTTGACCACCGTGCCATGCTGCTTGCAGAAGAGACGATCGTCCGCGATATCCAGGTTCCACAGGGTCAAGGTCCTGCTGCACTCGCTGCACTTCTGGCACGTCCGGTGGAAGACCCGACCTTCGAACTTGCTCATCTCGTTGGGGTAGGCGGACTTCTCGCACACCATGCAACAGTCGATCATGGGCTGGAGGGGCGGCCGCGAGGACGACGAGGGATTAGTGGACAGTCTGGAGGGTCCCGTTGTGGGTGCCGTTGACCCTTTGAGTTTGTTGGAACTTGTTGATGAGGGCTTTGACGGAACCTATACAACAGAGAGAGTAGGAAAAATCAATAGATAATCAGTATTTTACCTAAAATAAAATGAAATTACATTATCACCATAACTACCAAGTAACATTTCATACAAAAATAATGATAAAAATAACAACAGAGCCAATTACAAAATAAATACAGAAGGTTTGAACAAGAAAGAGAAATTGATAATGAAAGATTTATTTCATACTTAAATAACAGATCATCTTAGATTACTGGAAGAAGTTTGGTTACTGCTTAATGTACCCACACAATATTAATTGGAAGATAACAATAGCATTATTGTAATAACAGCAATAATTTTGCACCTAAGAATAGATAATGTTTAGATACAGATTGCCATAAAAAATTTCATTATCAATATTTAGATCATTATTATTACCAGCAACTGAAATCATTTCACAAAAACCTAACCTTGAACCCCCCCCCATATCCTCCTGCCCAGTGCCTCAAAGGGCTAAAACCTCTCAATATTCCATAGTTCAGTTAATCTATCTCACATAATGCAAACAAGATTATCAAAATTACACATTCCATTAACAAAACATGCCTTCACATGCTCAAACATGCCTACCACACTCCATTAGTGAAAATTTGGAAAGGAACTACTTAATGATGTTGTCATGGTTAATTTCAGACTACATCAATAAGGAAACAAAGTATGACAGGTGCCTTATTCAATTTTCATTTAGGGGGATGCAGATACAATTCTAAACAATCTAATGCCTACTAGGACTGACTAGTCCTTGTACTAAACCGCTGGCAATCAAATAGACGGATTACTCAGTGGGTTAAACACTTTGCCATCCAGATCAGATATCATTACATTGCATCACAATATTGATACTGTAAATGGACAAACATACATGATGGTATATGACTCTAAAGCATCATTTATTTTCTGTTCCTGTTTCATCAGAAGAAAAGGTATATTATATGCTGTGTTAATAAGTTGTTCCATTTCCTCTTTTCAGTTAGTTTTAGTGTAGCAGCTGTTCTTTGCATGCCATGAATAGAATGGATCACAACTTCCCATCGCTATTCAACTAATTAAAGATAATTATCAGAAGCCTTATTTGGTAAGCTTTTAATATTAAACATACTAATTACTATCATCATTATTTTTCTTCATTTCCTCCATTTATACTAAGTATAAAAAAATAGGTAGAGATTAATAAAACAAGTGGAGCGCCTACGGCAGTCTTGCCGGCATTACGTGATTCAATATAGCAGCAGTGCTGACTTTGAAAACTACTATAAAATAATTATTCACAAAAAAACACAATTCACATGATATGCTACTACGTTCATTGACCCTACATGACATTTGTCCTTGATCAAGTGACCTACGACTTGTGCAAGATAAGCAATGATACTGGATTACCCCTATGTCCACATTTCATTAAATATATCTAAAAACTTTCAAAGTTATGATGGCAATTCAACAATTACCTACAACATGGCCAAAGTTCATCGACCTTAAATAACCTTCGACCTTGGTCATGTAGCCAGAAACTCACACAGGATGTTCAGTGATACTCGATTACTCTTATGTCCAAGTTTTATGAACTAGGTCCATAAACTATCAAAGTTATGATGGTAATTCAACAAATACCTCCAACATGGCCAAAGTTCATTGACCCTAAATGACCTTTGACCTTGGTCATGTGACCTGAAACCAAGGCAGGATGTTCAGTAATGCTTGATTACCCTTATGTCCAAGTTTCATGAACTAGGTCCATATACTTTCTAAGTTATGATGTCATTTCAAAAACTCATTACCTTGGGTTAAGTTTTTAATTTGATGTTGACGACGCCGCCGTCGGAAAAGCGGCGCCTATACAGTCTCGCTATGCTATGCAGGCGAGACAAAATAACAGTTTTCACTCATTTACATGTAAAAGCTGCAATTATGATATCTTCCATTACATTGCCAAATTGAGGATTTTAGTGTTTTAAACATATTTCTAGCACTGAGCGAAAGATAGTGATGCAATATAAATGAATACATTTTAATCAATTTTTCTTTTGAAATATTTTGCATCAATGATTATTTTCAGACTCTGCATTACACTTGATTACACATAGAGGTAAAATCCCAAGATGTGTTCACTTGATGGGTTAAAATGCTATAATTCCTGATTACAGTGTATGCCAACTAGAAGACTATGAGTAGTAAGCATCAATAGTATTGCACTTTTTGTGATTTTGTATATAGACTGTTTTTTCATAATCTTTGTTGACTTCAACTACATGTAAGCATTTCCTTACGACAACATCTACCGCATAATATGCTATAGCAAATACATATAACTTGGGTTTATATAGGAATTTAATAGTCAACCATTGACCCAAAGGATCCACAAATCTAGCAGACTATAAAGCTTGCAGGATGAGAGCAAAGAGAGGAAGGAGTGGTGATTATTTCTCCGCCACATGATCTCCGTCTTGTGACTCCCTGTCAGTACCAATTACACTAGCGAGATGTGTTACCAATCTTTCGCCTTATCTCACAATGTTAATCTCACTTCACTTTCTATGTTCTACCTAAGATTAAACATGAAGCCTCGTACAATGTCCTCCGACTGAACTTGAGCTAAAGATGGCTGATCCCTCCTCCTTAAGGGTGCTAGACTACTGCACCAAGGAATTTAGTGATCAAGAGGAAACTTTATGTAAATAAATGTACTGTAAAAAAAACTGTGGGTATGAATTTGTAAATCCTAAGTAGAGTCATAATTCCCAAATATGATGTTTTGAGAGAAAATTAAACCCCTGATCATCCCAGAGCTAGGAGCAGTCTGCTCAAAATTTCATATGAAGTAGAAATATAAACAAAAGAAATAAGAGGCCAAAGTAGCCTGCTCCCTAGGCTCCAGAGAAGTTTTGCAATTCCCAAGATGATATATTGAGAGAAAAGACCTATTTATCCAAAAGTTGGAACAGTTTCCTCAATATATATCCACTGAAACAGAAAAATACACAAATGAAATGTAGATCAAATATCCTTAATTGTATTTGTTCATTGCCTGGTTAGAGTTTGATACAAGTTGTTAGAACCTGTAAAAATATCTAATGTTTACATCCGGTTTTGATGCAATATTCAGCACTATGCTCCTTTAATTTTGCTCTTTTTATCCACATCAACTGTTTTGGTTGGTAGACTTCCCCTTTAAACCCTGGAATTCCAGTTGACTTCTTATTTTCAGAGATTCAGGCTTAGCATTCAAATTAATCACAGTTTAACCTTTGAAAGGAATTTACCCTTGTACGTGTGAGATGTAAAATTTACAAATTTTGGAAAAAATATTCAATATCTTAGACTCAATTTGCATCATTAGAAAACAACCATGTATGCATATTTATTTTTATGCACTACTAACCAAATGTGCAAAGACAGATTTTGTCAAAAATCTAGTTGGAGAATTCTGGAATAATTTTTTTCCCCCAACATACATCAACATATATTCTCACTTTACTATAAATGTCTGTTTGAACTAATGAGGAGCATGTGTTCTTGTCATCCGATCAATCCTATTTTGTGTGTGATTCATAACCTCACACTTGAGTGAAGATATATAATAACTCTCCAGTCAACATTTCATATCCTGGAATATATACATGTACACTTCAAATAAAGACCCATTTAGACATCTCACAAATGATTGGCAATAAAAAAATCCTGCAACATTTTGCACACAATCCTTTTCTTTCAAAGTTAGTGCAAACAAGTCCTACGTCCACGGTGTCGATTTGGATGACGATAATGCCAATGAAATGTATGATACATCCTTTTTCAACAAGAGCGGGCCAGAGGGGGGAAGGCGATTCACTCACCATTTGCGGGCAACCAGTTTGTCTTCTAATCATTTGGAATCATTGCTTTTTAGCCCACTATACGTGAATACCACTTTGTCTATTATCCAGGTGTTCTAAAATAAATTATTATTCATTTGACCAAGTAAAAAAAATAAAAACGGCAAACATAAAAAACTTTGATAAGCTTTGTTGTGTCATGTCTGAACATGGTTTTAGAAAACAATGAGAACATAAAAAGCTTGCTGACAAAGAATTCCCTTGTTATATCCCATAATATGATGATGTCAGCATTCATCTCAGTCAGATCAAACAATTTAATTTATTGTGAATCACGCCACCATTGTGTTTGAATATGTTTTTCCCCTCAAAAGAAATCAGTAATGAATCATTAAACAATTCCACTTCCTCATCGGGCGAGAGCTTAGTTCAAGAATTTGTTCACCTCTGAAGACAACGCAATATTTTCAATTTTAACTTTGTATGCTGTCTTTTTTTTCTTCAGTACGAATAGCAATTGGCATGAGTATGCATTGATTCTTAGTATCCACCGTCACCAATATATACCCTCTTAACAAAGCCGTTCATTGTGCATTGTGCGCAATTGTACAAGGCATAAATTTATTTCTATTCATGTTCATTTCTTTTATACTCAGAAGATCACCTCGGGAGATGACAAAATATTTTAAATTTATGCTTTGTATTTTATGATTTTTCTTCAATATAAATAGCATTTGCATGAATATATACCAATTCTCATTAGCCACCATCAGTGATAAATACCCTCTTAACAAAGGCATTCATTATGCATTGTGCCATTTTTTACAAGGCATAGATCTTTTTTTTTCATTCATGTTTATTTCCTTATTCTTTGAATGGATCCCTTTTGAATTATTTTCTTTAAAACCATCAGGAGCCCATGTTTCATGAAACAAATAATCAGTGATTTATACTCATTGTTTATTGTAAACTGCTAAAATCCTTGCATCTGATTGGCTCAGAGCAAATTTGTTAGTGAAAATCGCTCCATGAAACCCTTCCCAGGAGAAAGAACAGGGGAGTCTTTCACAGTCAGTGATTTTCACTGTTACAAGCTACTGAAATCCTTGCACCCTATTGCCTCATAGTACATTTGCCCATGAAAATCAGTGACAAGATTGCTTCGTGAAAAACTCCCCAGAATGAATGAGACCCATCATGACTAACGCCATACGAACATTATCCCAGGAAGTATCTGCACATTAAATCCCTCTTTTTAGAGGAGGAAGAGCAAGGTTTTATCGAGAGATTTGGAGAAAAAAAAAATGAGGTGAGAGAGGTAGCATGATGCAGACAATGTTTGATAAGAGAAAGATGTGCGGGAATGATTAGAGATGGATTATAGAGATGCAAACGATTAGGGCAATGAAATGCTGTATTGCACATGAACAAGTAAACAAGTGTTGATTACAGAAATGAAGTGATTGTAAGGAACAGACACAGGTACAGATCTCAGGCAATGGGTGATTTCAAGTCTGGTGTTGGCCTTGGTGTTGGTGTTGAAGTTTGGATTGCTTCCCCTATCTCCAAAACTTATTCAGAGTTTGTAAAACTGATCCAGATTACATTATTGACATCTCAACAACTAGTGAGTGACTTTTCGGGACCATCTATATTTTATGTTTGGTGTTATACTGGTGTAAAAATTGACCTAACACCACCAACAAAAGGTCAACACTGAACTTGAAATCACCCATTATCCAACAATGGTGCCACTCAGAATTGAGAGCAAGGAAGAAATGACGAAAAATCTTGTAGAATGGGTCCTTTTTACATAAATAGGGCATAAGATTAAAAACTGCTGAAAGGGTAGATAATACTATAATACTATAAAGTACTTTTGTCTGTAAAATGACAAATAGGCTTCATTTGTTTGTTCTTTAAGTGTAATGTGGTATTGAAATGAATAAACACACAGTAATTAGCAACATTTGTATATCGCATTATACAATATGTTTCTAGGGGCTGCATATTATCACCCTAGTTTAAGCATGTATACCCTGATAAGGCGCCCTGGCATTCAAGAAATTACTTCCTACCAAGTACCAATTTACTACACCTAGGTTGAGAGTGGTAAATGGAGAAGGACAGGAGTGTTGCAATGGGATTTGAACCCCAGACCTTCTGGTTCAGTCTGGAGACATATCCAATGATCCACAACATTTATCAAGACTGAAAATGGATAAAACAGAACCCTACCAAATATATGCATGGATTTATATTATGTACTTATAATGATTATGGTAGAAAATTAGTATTTTTCCTGTAATTAGCAAAATAAACATATTATGCAACTAAAGTAGGCTGGTAATCAATGCATGTGCCAACATGTGCTCATTTGTGTTGGCAAGTTTCAGCATATACATGGTTTTAACCATTTTTCACCATAATTATGCAAGGTTATGCTGGATTTTAAACTGAATGTATGTCCGACCAAACTTAACTTACTATGCATGATGATGATGTAAAAACAATTTAAAATCATTGTCCACTGTGGATACTCAAATGATGGGCTTTAACAACAAACTGTAGAAAAATATCAATAACTCATTACAGATTGGTGCATACATACATAAATCTAAAAGATAGAGAGCTCTTGCATTAACAAAAAAATTTACAAAAACAAATGATGAACACAAATCAGTTCTTTGAAATTATTGTGAGCACATAACAGGCCATGACTCTGAAAGTCCATGTTACTAGTATCCCTGAAAATGAAACAAATCTCTACATTTGTGATGCTGTATTATTGCTCTACTCTGTTGTAAAGTTGAAGCTTTTAATGAGTCAAATGTTACTACAGATCAGTTAATCTACATGTATAAGAGCAAAAGTTGCAGTCAAATTTGGAAAATCAATATAAATTCTTACCATAACTTTGTCAGAATTTTCCTGAGAAAAATCGCTACTGTCTTCCACATCCTGATAAACATGCAAAATTTAAGTACTGAATTATCCTTTTCCTTGATTTAATTTTGTCAGATTAATACACACATAACAAATCCAACAGAATAACGAAACAGGTACACAAGAAGACTGTGCAATAAAACAAACTAGACATATGAAATGAGTATGTGACCTGCAAATCTAAAACCAACAAAGAGTCGTCAGGGAAGGTTCTCTGTAAAATAATGACCAAAATATTGATTTGGTCTTCACGGAGTAAAACTAGCTAATCTGAAAAGAGTAATTCTTGTTCTTTATACTGTCAAACTTTAAAGTACTAGATTCAAAGGATAGAAAAGATACACAAGATTATCTGACACCATTAATTCTGGACTGCTTTGAAGCTTTACTGAGATTGTACATTGTGCAAATCTCATGCATAAATGAACCCCAAACTTCAAACCCTGTGTTCTTCTTTGAAGCTCTCAATGAATTTCTTCTACATGCAATCAAGTAATTGTGTGTGTAATTGTTTATCAATTTGGACAAGCTACAGTTGTGCTCGAAAGTTAGTGAACCCCCCCCCCCCCCTCTATAAAATGCACTCCTTCATGTTGAGTGTTGAATGTAGACAACAACATTACAATGTTTTGCAAGCCCAGAGAAATATAATATTTCATCACCTGACTTTACAATTGAATATCTAAAACATTGCAGCACTTTAAATAAATACTTTAAAAATGTTTATTTTTTGGTGGGGTTCTTAATCGTTTTAGTACCACTGTTTATAATTCTAAAGTGTAAGATATGCTTCGTTGAGCTCAATACAAATCTAATAATTCATTTTCGGTGACTTTATGGTTTAGGGATGGCAGGTCTCATATTTGAAATATGCTATATGATGTAAGAAAAACAGGATGGGCAAGATAGATTAATAACACATATAGGAGAAAGATTTGCACATAACAGGAATGGACAACAGGACCCCATCTCACAAAGATCGAGTTGCAATTGATTAAATCTATCCTTGACTGTGGAGAGCCATCAATGTCATAAATCTTAATCAAGGAGGCATGCATACTGTCCCTAGTTTGTAAACAATTAAACAGACAGTGATATCATTAAGAATTAATATGAGAGCCTGGAAACCAACTAGATCGAGACATTTAGTTCACCAAAAATGGCATTTTCTGGGACTGAATGGAGTATGCTACTGTAGTTGTCAAAACAGAGATACATGCACGAGTGTGCATCATATCTAGAAAACATCGTGAACGAATATGCATTCTGAAATATGCTGTCAATGGCTTTCCATACTTGAGACAGATTAGATCAATCACAATTCCTTGTAAGATGTAATCCTGGGTCCCGTAACAAAAAGGATAGCGATTAATCATACGCTTGATTTTCATGATTGATTGTACATTGTAGTCATGCAATGCCATCAATCATAGAAAAATGTTCTACGATCATTGCTGCTATGCTTTGTGTTACGGCTACTGGTCGATACTTAACCATGAGACAGGTATCTAATCTATAATAGCTAGAAATATAGTGAGACAAAGAGAAACATAAATATGCAAACATAACATGGTTTACATGCATGCAAAAAACAACAAATAGACCCAAGGGCCAATATTCTTAGAACATGAATAGGGATACTTATTGGCTAATAATCCATTTTTAGTGTGCTATCTTTCTGCCATTCCTACCCTACTTCTCTAACTACCAACTCAGTGCAAATATTTTCACATTCAAAAGTAAAACTGTAACTTCATCAATTAAAAGAATTAAAGGGAATTCAATGCCATGCACAAGTAATTGTAAAAAAAATTAGAAAAAATAGTACAAAGTTGTCTTAGGTTCAACACCCCTCTGAAGAGCAATGTTGCTTTGAGGAACCGATTCACAAAGATTTTTTAGCAGTGACTAAAAAAAAGAATTGCATGAAAAAATCCAACATCTCATTTCTATGCATTTACCGTAACATATTTGACATTTTCATTTTTACCTGTAGTAATTACATGTAAAATGATCCATAAATAGATAACTATTTTTGCACATGGATGTTGACAAATTACTTTAATTATTTCTGATTGAAAGCTATCTGCACCCTCCCAAAAATTTGAGTTTCTTCTTACTTGCTAGTGGGAATGGTAGACAAAATATCCTACTCAAAGGGGAAATCCTTTTTAAGTTAATCCTGATACGTCCTCCCCCAAATCCAAACTAAAAATGTATGCATAGATTAGACTCGTGCACCAGGCCCTTATCCCAAAATGCCTGCAGACCATGCCTTAGTGGATACCACCTATACCTCTAGTTTTAGGCTGGTCTACCAAGTCTAGTGTGTCAGTTGGGGAGGAGAAATCATCTTTCACCTTTGGGGCAAGCTTCTTGGGCGACTCCTTGTTCTCGATGTTGCTCGTTGAGGCAGGCCGCTGCTTCGAAGGGCTACTTCTTGTTGGGACGTGAGCTGTGAGGCCCTTCACCGACGTCTTTGTGGCCAAGTTCTGAAACCTATTGGTTTTGGGAGACATGAATTGAGAAAAATCAATTAATAAACTAGTACATTTCAATATGCAAAATCATACAAATCAAGATCATTAGTGTCATCAGTAATTGTTTAATGTACTACAGATATAGAAGAAATATGAATTTTAATTCATGATGCTTTCAGCAAAGTTTTTTTTCCCTCCCCAAAAAAATCAATCCATCAACAAAAATAAATCTATAGCATTCCAAATCTTTATATCTCTAAGTTCATCTTTTTTATTTAAAATCTTTGTGTCAACAAATTTTAAAAACATCTACTGTATATCTACTGTAAATATCAATATACTGTACATCAAAGTAATAATCAAGACAAACCAACAAAACATTATTAAAGGGCATTTCTTCATTTTATGAAATTCCTTATTATGTAACACTTTCATGCTTACATCCAAAATAAAAATAAATCACCTATACTTAAATTTATGACCATTGATATGGACCAAAGCATCTTTATGTCAAAGTTGTATTTTTAGTAAAGAAATGTCTATACCCCCAAGCAAGTAGAAAGTGATTCTCAAAACAAAAATACTTCCATAATGGTCTTGTAAAACTAAGAATTTATTGTTCAGCTACTAACGCAAAGAGTCATATGACCTTCCTGAACCAACTGTGCACCCCAAAATATTATCAAGGATCATCAAAAAATTGATTAATCATATCCCCTCATTAATGTTGGTAAGTGCACAAATACATAATTAGATCAAATCTAAGACACTTGGCATTAATCAAGTACATGTACAGATACTATTAAAATTGTAATTGAAAGCATGTTGCAGACTGGTGTATCGTCTGACAAGAGATAAACACAGATTACGCTATACGCATTTTGACCATCACTTTGCCCAACACCACTAACATGTAGTCTATATAATTAGATGAACCATTACGAAATGAATTTTCATTTAATAGAGAGCTAAATCAAGACAACAAAATGGAAATTAGACCATCTATATTAGACCAAATGGCAGTTAGACCAAGTGAGCACTAGACCAAGTGATTGTTGGACCAAACGGTAATCAGACCATCTGCTGGTAGACTAGGTGAATACAAACCTAAATTAGGTACATTATCACTCACATCACTGTGTGTGTTGGAGCCAAAAGGGGGTTAATCCATACTACCCTCCAATGACATAAGGAAGCGACTCTTTGGAATGAGTTTCTTTGTAATTGAAGAAAATGTGTAACTGTTTATGTGGGAATATATAGAGTAACTTGCTTTGAAAAATCTGTATTTCAGATATTGGAGGCTACTCCAATTTCTTGAGCATCATGTAGAGCATACAGAAAATATTCCAATCAAGAAAAAAAGTCAATTTTGAAAAAAAAAATCAGAGTTGCTTCCTTTTGTCATGGGACAGCTCCATTATACAGGGCATGTACTTCAACACACACTGAAAGATTCTCTGGTTCTTAAAAATAGAGAGTATGGCCTGAATTCAGAAAAGTGGTTTAGTATTCATGGAATGACAGCATGTTTTATTAAGTATTAATTACGCTTAATTCAGCACGTATATTTGTGAAACATTCAAACAATTCATGAGTGCTCTATCCACAGGACACCATATTCCCACCCGTCATTATACTGCATTCATGATAATGTTAATTTGAATGTTACATTGTGCTGCATTTAATCAACCCAGGTGAGGTGAATGGGTACCTGGCAGGAATTTATTCCTTGAAATGCCGAGCACTGGAAATCTGCTTGAGCTACAGCCGGGGTAATAATATCCAAGTCCTTTGGAATCGCATAGAGACGTTTTTTAATGTGTTATGTGCTATACAAGAACTGACTATTATTATTATCATTATATGTTGCAGATACATGTATGCCAAGTCTCATGCATTAGGCGTGGGACTCCTCCATTTGATACTCTTGCTCACCACCCCCCCTCTCTCTTTCTCATGCTGGTTAATATATATACAATGCCTGGTGATACTCTTGCTCACCACCCCCCCCCCCCCTCTCTCTTTCTCATGCTGGTTAATATCACAGCCTATCCTCATACAAATTATATACAATGCCTGGTGATCTAAAATCTCATGTATTGCTAGTCTTTGCTACATATGGCATCTCTGATGTTGGCTGGAACCTAGTTTAGCACGCGTGGCAAAAACGTGCAATTCATTAATGGACGCTTTCTCAAATAAGCTTGCTGGAATAGGTGCAATCAATGCATGAAATTTACATGAATTATGGTTTCCTATAACAGATTAAAAACTTCCTTTATGAATTCAGGCCTATGAGTTTGACTAATTCCTCACCTCGAGATTCTATCTTTGAGACTGACTGGTTCTTCTTTAGCTTCTTCTGCTTCCTCCTTATTGGCAAAAACCTGATCATGTTCTTCCTTTCCATCATCCTTCTCTTCTTTCTCCTCCTCCTTCTCTGCCTTCTTCTCTTCCTTCTCCGAAAGCTTGGTATCAGCTTCAGCTTTGGTCTCAGGAATAGTCTCGCTGGGTTGGCTGGTCCGCCTCACATCCGTCTTCTGTGCACCGTAGCCGTTGACAACCACCTTGTTGCTTGACTTAGTCGGCTCTGAGGCAGCGGGGATCTTGGCTTCGAAGAGAGCCTTGCTGGCCGCGACACTCAACCGCCTCTCCTCGGCGTCGTCGGGCACCTCCTCCTTCTTCACCTCTTCCACGTCTTTCTCCGTCTCGGTGCTCTCCTTCTCCACCTCCTCCTTTTTCTTCATCTGTGGTGGTGGTTGTGACGCAGCAGCTGCATCCTCCTCAGGGGGTGTCGTCTCTACCGGTGTTACTGGCGGTTCGGGTGTTGTAGGGGTGCTGGGTTTCGCCTCTTTCTCTGGTTCCTTTTTGGTACCTGCGTCCTCTTTCTTGGCTGGGTCATCCTTCATGATGATGATGACTTCTTTGGGTACCTGAGGCAGAATCATAGGCTCCTCCTCCACTTCTTCCTGGGAGTTCCCTTCAAGGGTGGCATCCAGGCTAGTCTTGAGGTCATCCGAAGATGGGGACTCGATGATGACAATAGGTACTCCATCATTCTTGGGTGCGTCTCCTTCCTCCTTGTCTGAAGACGAAAAACAAAATGAATCAAACCATTACATGTGACATTTGATCAACAAGAATCACACACCTGCAAGAGCGATAGGGATGCAATCCTTCACTGGCTTACATTCTTTTGGCACAGAACAGAATTTTGACCTACTTAACAAAAAATAGGGTGCTATTCATGCACTATTATAATGATCTAAGGATGGTTTGAAGTCATGGTTATAAAGAAAAACTTCTGCTTTCAAATAAAATTTCACAATGCTTTCTTAATCTTATTCTTCAAAAGAAATATCTACTTTCAACAATGTATCCACACCTTAATTAGCATAAAGCTTATTGATAATACAATTGACACACTAATTGATTGCACATAATACTAGTAACCAATATAATTGATCATAAAGATCAGCCCTGCAATCGATTATTAACCTTTGCGTTACAGGAGCAATCAACTAGGGAGAATTTGAAAGGAAAATAATATCTTGCAATGCATATATTTCTTTTTTTTAAGTGAACTACATGTATTATCATCAATATACGTTTTAATTTCATCTTTGACGACCCTAAGTCTGACTTGCTATTGGATGTCAAAATGTAATTCATGTTATTATCAAATTACAATGATCAGCATACTTCTTTTACTTTGCCATTGTAATAAAAAAATTCTCATTTCATTATCTAACAAAAACCCCTAACCATACACCATTCAAAAGCCAAATTCAAAATCAACATTCCAATAAGCAAAACACAAAACTTTCCAAATTGTTCTTAGAGTACCCAGCCAAAAGACCACAAACTTCCCCCAAAGACGGTGACTCACATTACCCTTTAATTTTCCCCAAACGACTTCTAAAGAAACATGAAATAACAGCATGCTCACTATTAGACAACACATGCTATGAGATGATATACTAGGCATGCTTTAGTTGGATTTTATTTTGATAGAATACACACAAGTTTCCATGGAAACAGCAGTTAAGTGATGGGAAGTAGAGTCTTCTGTTACGAAGGGAGAATTTTTTTTTTATTTTTAATTTTTGAATTCACTTACCTTTGCTGGAGCTCCATAATCAAAGTTATATACACCAGGGGACGGTTTCACAAAGTTCTTTATAAATTTATGCCCGATTTTATGAATGATACTTAGTTGAATATTAAGTGCTACAATATGAATCCAATTTTTTTCATGGCAAACAAAAATTTGACTATATTTCAAATGACTCATAAATATTAAAGAAAAAACACAATTTGCTTTGAAAGAGTGTTTTCAACATCAACAAATCGTAATAAACATCTACAGATCAGTATGCGTATTTCAAATTATGCTTTGTGATTGAGAGACACATTTAGATTAATCTTCATAAATTTGTGCATAGGTTTACAAAGAGCTTTATGAATCACTTCCTAAAGGAAATTCATTGATGACATCTCATCTGTTTTCAGTACAGTTACTGATTCACTCTATGGGCAGTACCATTCAGTCAAAGACAATCTCCCAACATCAACTACCTAATCAAATATATTTTACATTATTCATTGTCACATTAGAGTTACTGATGTTCCATATCAGCATCATCTAAATAGGCATGTTGGGAATACCTCACATACTGTATTGATGCTATCAAGTAGATAAAAAGATGCTTGTCAAAACACAACATTATCTCAGATGATTAATTGCACAGCTACCTAAAACTCCACATTTTACATTTAGTACCCCATCTCCATTTCACTCTTGTCAATAAAAAATGCGAATTTTTTTATACTGAATTTTATTGCCGATCTGATGCTGATGTTTTTTTTTAATTCCAAAATCGGTTCCATACTGATACTGATGCCATTGCAGAGATGCGCTACAAAGCATGAGAAAAAATTCACATCCCAGCTGCAATGCACGATTTCTATTTTACCTGGGAGAATAGGATTTTATTCTCAATGGTATCAAGTGTATATTGTTAGCGCTTCAGAACACTTATACCCCTTTCATAAACCCAATTATGCGGCTAATAGCAGCATAATTTGGTCGTAGAATCGGAGGAGGACCAGAGTTATCCGCATTATTTTGATGCTGCAAATATCCGCATAATAGCAGCATCGGGACAAAATTTTTAGTTTATGAACGTATTTCCAAATAATGCGGATAATTGCCATGGTGCGGTCACAAGGTCACCCTTTTCCAACACAACCGCATCGGAGGGGGCGTGTCCAGTTGTCATGACGATTATCCGCCTTTTTCAGGACAGGCGCTCGTAAAAATAAGGCGGATAATTTTCGGAGTTTGTGAACGCAATTTTTATTGAATTATCCGCATTACTATTAGGCGGCTAATTGGAGGATAGGTTTATGAAAGGGGTATTATAAGGCATGTTGAAATAGATTGTGGGTCAATTTGTAATGCTGAACTTGAGGACTTCCATTCAATTAAGCAAAAATATATTCTTCGTTGGGGTTTCGATACAATCTTAAACCATAATATTACAGGGTTGATGTCATGGGTGGGGGACTGCCCCTTAAAAAAAGAAGCAAAAGAAAAAACGGCTGAGAAAAAAAATATATGAGCAACATGTTATGTAAACTTGCTCTATTTTCTTATGCCTGTTCATAAGTTCCATGGAATATATATACTTCTTTTTCCTTTCTTAAGTGAATAATCAAATCCAAAAATTGTATCACTGAGGCTATGCCTCACTTCAATTAAAAGCAACCAAAAGTCTGGGACACCATCCTTTTCCCAAAGAGCTTAATAAAAGTCGTCTGGGTTGTAACCTTGACAATTTGTAAATGTCATGATTGATTTCGACCGTATACGTTCGTGCCGACTCCCAACTATTAAGTTCAAGATTAAAACCTGAGGAAGTTCCGTAACAGGTACCTGCCCCTTCGTAAGTTTGAGTCAGTGTTCCTGTTGGGTCAATTTGAAGAAATTTAATCATCAGCTTTGCAATTCATACCCGCTTTGTTTACAAATAAGAAGACTGAGCTGCATACAACAGGTGCATTCCCAGTCTAAAGATGAAATTATAAAATAATCAAAAAGGATATTTAATTTTTAAAACATAGATGGATCAGACAGTTACTATAAAAATGGAAATTTGTACTTTTTTTCTTTTTTTTCTAATTTTTGAAATGATTTAAATGGAATTTTGACTATTGGGGGGGGGAGGTGCAAGAGAATGATGATTTTTAATGAAAATGAAAGCAATATATGATTTAAGCATATGATGTGGCAATAGAAAGCACTTTTTATCAGAGGCAATGAAGGTAGAGAACACAATAACATTCAGGTTTAAAACAGTAACCCTACATACATGAGTTAATCATTTGTGACTAGTATGGCTTCAAATGGGAAATAAAAAAGGGTGTTTTCTCATCCTAAAGATATACTTGCAGCTACTTACATTCATCTATTAGACAAATCATATGAAAATTGATGTTTTTAAAAATGCATTAAAGTGAAATGGATGATTATTTTCCCCAATAGGAAAGACACAGCTATGATAGCAAACATCATCGATGGATGACTAGTTTTTCATGATGATCACACAATATGATGCTTTTACCGGTACATGTAAAAGGGGGCGATGCTTACAAAACTGATCTCTAGACAAATGTGTATACACAAGCTTTATAAACAAAATGAAATCAAATGCCACAGAATAATAATATGAAAGAGAGCATGCCAATTCATTGTCGAATGATTTGTTGAGAAAGCACACTGGACCAGGCATTTATTTTGCCTAATGTGTACATGTAAGGTTACTTATGACTAGTAACGAGTAGTCGTAATTCAATTAATCATGACTGGTCAGTTTTGAAATGAGGGTGATAAAATTACAAGGACTCATATCAC
Organism: Lytechinus pictus; assembly: GCF_037042905.1. NCBI lineage: Eukaryota > Metazoa > Echinodermata > Echinoidea > Temnopleuroida > Toxopneustidae > Lytechinus > Lytechinus pictus. The sequence continues at coordinate 49,146,731 of NC_087249.1, forward strand.
TCTTCTATAAACAAACAATACATGGCATTCTGTTCAGGAATTGAATTCCCGCATGATACACCTTCAAACAGTCCAAACACCATTGGTTTTAATCACAGTTGTGCTAGAGCTGCTCCAAAGATACTTTGTGCGGATATTTCTTACCACTGCCCCCACTTAAGTGCATTATTTGTCTATTATTGCCTTGAATATTAGACTATTGCCTTGTGTTTTCATAGAATTTCCCTATATGTTTATACTATTATATTGTCTTTATATACTATTGTGTTGTATTTTCAAACTATGACCTTGTATATACTATTGCCTTGTATTTTACACTATTGCCTTTTCATATGTAATAAATAACCATGGACATACTGGGTCCTATACAAAAATAAGCAAAACTCTGTTAATCTTTGTATCAGGACAGGTCACTATCGCTATAGCAACCAAGACATCCGACCAGTGTCAATTAATCAGATGCTGAATATATAGCTGAATAAGGTTCTTAAATATCAGAAGAAAAAATAACTAACCTTGGATATGTCAAGCAGGTAAAGTCTCAAGGTAATCCAAGAGCGGATATATTCAATGAGGCTTCTTTTTCCCCATATAGGATTTATTAAAAGCGATGGGGTACAATCATTCGCACATGATACCCCCCATATGAAGATCAAGCTCAGGATTTCCGATCAAGGCCTCAAACAAATCAGAACAACCCTTTTCAGTAATTTCTGGAGGGTATATCTGTAAAGGTCAAGTCACCCCAGAAAAATGTTGATTTTGAATAAATAGAGAAAAATCAAACTACATGTGGCATAACACTGAAAATATCATCAAAATCTGATGTAAAATAACAAAGGTATATTTTAAAATTTCACTTATTTTTCACTAAATAGTTATATGCACAACTCAGTAATATGCAAATGAGAGAGTTGATGATGTCCCTCATTTACTATTTCTTGTTTTTTAGTGTATGAATTATATAATATTTCATTTATTTACAGATTTGACAATAAGGACCAACTTGACTGAACCATATGGTATTAAAACAATGCTAATTCCACATATTCAGGGACGAGTTAATCTTTCTTTCACTTGACAGTGAGAAAATGAGAATATTTCATATAATAAAATACAAAAGAAATATTTGCATACCACCCAGAATGTGCATATAAACTGTTTTTTTTTTAATTAAGCAAAACTTTAAAATGTTTTAATTTTCTTATTTTACATCAGATTTTGTTGAAATTTTCAGTGTTATGCTTGTTGTATTTTTCTCTTTTTATTCAAATCAACTTTCTGTTGGGGTGGACTTGTCCTTTAAGTGAATAGTTTTTATGATGGATCATTAAGTTTTGAATTGAATTACTGTGTAACGATTGATGACCCCCCCCCCCCCCCCAGGTTTTTAATATTTGAGCTTTGAAAATGTTATTTGAGTAAATGCAATGCAACACAAGCAGAATTTCCATTTCAAAATAATGAAAAAAAAATCTCAAACACTTTGCAATTGCTTTTTTAAAGATAACCTCTGCTTTTTGGGAAACAGTTTTTTTTACAAGTAACACACTGCCTCATTTTTTCTCTTAATTTCAGATGCTATGATATCTACTAATAAGTTCTTAGTATCGTTAAATCTTTTAGAATTAACCACAAGCAGTCCAAATAGCCACCATACAGTGTATTCTCCATTTCCCAAAGAAAATTCTACTAAGAATTTTATAAAAATGAAGCCAGACGTGCCAAGGAATACACCATCCGCTGCCTTACACAATATCTAACAGGAGTTTCTTCTTAAAACAATTTTCCATAGCAGAAAACAATGATATGAAATTAAATGACAGAGGAACAAGAGGCTTTATGAAAAAAGAATTATGGATGGGCTTGGAAAGATTAAAATAAACAAGCATGGAAAACAGAGAGAGATGAATAAAAAAAATAATAAACACAGACATGGAGAAAATATTCCATGATTTGTGATATCAAACATTCACAAAGAAAAATGCTCTGATCATGTCATCTTAGTTTATTATTCATTTTAATAGGGTTTAGGATTTTGTTCCATATTCGTAATATTCATGAATTCAGGACATGCCAAAATTCAGTAAAAATGAAGAATGAGAGTGCTGAAAGCAAATTATGATTTTTACTGCATCAGAATCATACATATCAAAGCCAGGGATATTTGTTTAAATTGACTGCTTTTGATTTCAAGTTCACTGTGAGTTTGTATAATATGAAAATTTGAAAGTTTTAGATTGAAACTTAATGAATATGGAGGGTTTTACTATTATCCCTGTTTCACAAATCATGGATATCAATCCTTCTGTATCACGGTAAGATTGTTATTGATTGCAAGGCCATGCATGCGAATGTCATGATTCAAGGACGAAGGATGGGGGGAGATGGTGCACAGAATCAATGGGAGGACGAGAAACACCTACACATGAATTTTGACAGAACACTCTTGGTTTTCGTACGAAGTATTTGATTTTTTTTTTAAGGCACAAACTCAAAACTTTTTTACCTTCACGGGTCAACTTGACAGAGCCCATGACTGAGTCCTCAGGGGAGAGCCTTCCACCGATTCCTGGATAATTACTATCATTAATATCGTTATCATCATCTTTATTATTAGTGGTATCTGTTTCCATAGCAACGTGATCATCCACCACCCTCTTAACTCCATGCGAGGATGGTGATTCGGATTTATCCTCTTTGACCGAGCTACAAAGCTCATCTTTCTTCCCAACATCCAATCCTTCCTCCATTTTAATAGCATCCTGCATTTCTTCTTTCTTCTCCTCCTTCCTCCCCACAACCATCACTTTACCCTTGCCCTTTTCCGGCGGACTCTTCCTTATCTCTTCTTCGACACTACTAATCATGGCGGCCACAGTCCCTACTTTCACTCTTTCCTTCGCCTCTTCCTCCACCTCAAACTCCTCCGCAGAGGATTCGTCCTCCAGGAAGTCGTCGCTCCCTTCCATCTCCTCTCCTGTCTCCACCTCCTCATCCTCCTCCATGATCGTCTCCACCCCGAACATGTTCTTGCCCAGATCCAGCGGATCCGGCAGGTCCACCAGGAGGTCCAAGTCGGCAATGCCCAACCCTTCCCCAACCCCTCCGTGTCCCTGCTCTTCCACGCTACCAGCGTCCATCAACCCATCTCCCCCAAGCTTGAACGGCACCTCACCGTTGTCTTCCACCCCTCCCACCTTATTAGTAGTACTGCCATCTTCCTTTACCTTAGCATCATCCCCAAACAAGCTTGGATCAACATCAAGCAACTTCTCTATATCATCATGCCTACCCTTCTCTGTTCCTATGTCCTGACCATTTTTCTGATTCTCTAAGGCATCTATCTTACTCCTATCGCTTACACTCTCAGCTTTCTGAGGGGGGAATATTGCACTATCAGAGGGTAAATCTGAATTTCTGGATAAAGAATCTGAGATGGGTGTAGATTCTATTTCCCTACCTCTACTACCCTTTGGGCCAAACGGGGGCAGGGCGGGGAGGACCATGGGCCCCAGGCCCTTCGGTTTGGAAGTGGAGCCATTGGAATGTTGTTGGGCGGGGCTTGTAGAAAGCGCCACGCCGGGGAAAGGTAACTCACTGTCAAGATCGATAGGGGCGGGGCTCTTTGTGGGGGTAGAGGGCTCTTCTGCTATTGGGGAGGGGGCATCGTCAAGTCGACTGCTGGACCGCTTCTGCAGAGAGATGGAGAGAAAGAGAACAGAAAAAGAGAAAAGACTGGTGATACAATGATCTTTCAAATTTGATTAAACACTTGATACAGCTACACGGACGACAATTCACACTGAGACAGTATTGGGTCAATTTCATGTAGATTTACTGTATTGTACACCTCTTGGCCGAACACTTTCAGCTTAATTGATTGATACTGCTGTTCCATCTAGGATTTCATATATATGAAAGATTAGAAAGTGAACACAGAACATTCGTAATTGCAGAATTTAAAACCACCCAGGTGTTTATGCCTGTGCATATTGTGACTTGCGCTACATTATGCTCTGTTGACCAACAAATGACTGTGAATGCATCATGATATGTATCCTCTTGCAAAAATGGATCAGCAAGGATTTCAAGTACGGGCAGCAAAATAGAAAGAGAACACAGAACAATGACAACAGCAGAATTTTAAACCACACAGGTGTTTATGACCCCTGCTTGTAAATATATTTGCGACTTGCCTTCCCTTCGTCATTCTATGTAGAACAACACATGACTGTGTATGTATGTATCAAGCATGATGTTCGTATTACTATATATCCCATCTTATGATCGATCAACGAGGGGCCAATTACGGAATGAATATTCCCTCCTTCCTCTTCATCCTTCCCCTTTTTAATACAGGGTATGGGTAAAGAATAGACCAGTTCGTAGTTACTTCAGGGACAATTTTGGTCAAATGACCTTTCATTTCTTTCATTATGATAGGCAGATTTCAAATCAAGATATTACGTAAGCTTGCCTTGCATAGCAGGGTGAAGAAATTGAATAGACCAGGTCACTAGAATAGCACACCAATGAACACTTTATGAAGGTATTTGTTGCATTCCTACTCTGAATGCATATCGTAGCATGTTGCACAATTACTTGGCAAACTGTGAAATACCGTCGTTCGTGGACTCATTGTTGTTTTTGTGGATGTAAATGAAAACCACAATTTAAAAGAATATATGAATAATCAAGACATCAAAGTTGGTGCTTATCTCATTAGATTTTAAACCACCATGTCACTTTTAGTACAAATGACCTTCCTCTGATCATGCGTAGAATCTATTGATCATGCGCAGAATGGAACTACGAACGGGCTTATTGTCAGGTGCGCTATATGATTGTGATATATACCCCACAAACAAAGAGGTGGCCCCCAATAGCAACGTACACTTCCCATTGATGTATTTGTGTGTCATGGCAGCAGGGAAAATGGGGGTTGAGGGCGATTTAGCTCACAAAATGCTCAAAACAGCCCTGGAAACTAAAATAAGATGCCCTGGAAAATACCCATTTGTTGCAATATTAAAGCTTATTCAATGTTGCAGATTCAGGTAGTAAGTTGTGAAAAGTAGCCCCCGAAATTAAAAAAATAATTTTTATGCCAGAAGGAAATGATTTTCCTGGTATCGCATTGGAATTTGCTCCACAAAATTTTACGCAAGCTACACAAAATCTCCCTTGTGAAGCAATTTTTTCATGTGTAGATTTACGACTGTATCAAATAAAGTTGAAGGTTTTTTTTCTAACAATCAGAAATGCTAATCAAATTAAAAAAAAGTAAAATTATTCCCTGAACTGCATGACAGTATAGATGAATATGAAGTATATTCCCCAAAGACAGCCTTTTCCCCTTCATTTGATGGCGATTTGGTAAATCAATGTTATGTGCATTGAACCTCTATTTGATTTATGTTGCAATGGTAGTTCATTATGATAGCAGATTTAACATCATTTGCAAATAGAGTGATACATAATTCACAATCTATTAAATTATTATTATTTATCATGTATTCGTTTATCTATTTTTCTTCTTTCTTCAATTATTTTCATTTCTATTCTTTAACTTTCATTTTTGAAATTTACTTTCACTCTTATTCATTTATTCTCATCTTTATTCATACATATCCATTTTCATTTCTATTCATATATTTTATTTCTTATATGCATTTATATTTTATTTTTCAATTTTTAATATATTTCAAAGCGACCTAATTTCAGACAACCATATCTAAACAATAAACACTTATGCAGTGAAAGGCACACAATAATACTGCTATAACATTAACCTATGATTATTACAAAAAAATTGCTAAGACCTTGAAGTATAGATGGCTGATCCTTTCCTTGTCTCTAGGCAAACATGTATGAAAAAGTGACTTAATCATGACAACCCGAAGGTTAGTTTTTAGAAATGTCATATCCAATGTCAAACCTTAAGATGATCAATCAGAATTTAGGAGTCTTTTCATTAAGAAAGGACAAGTTGAATCTGCAAAGACCAATTTACCTGTTTCTCTCTCTCTCTCTTATTAAAAAGGATAATTAACTGTCAGATCTGACATTCAGAATCATGATAATTTCACCTTCATCTGACTGATGAAAATATCTTTGTATAGAAATGTACATAGAATGGTCTAAATGAACGACACTTCATGAAGTTGAATGGGGATCAAATAATAGGTTCATATTTTTAGATAACAACCTAATTTCAATACTTGATATGGGTATACAGGGTTCCAGCTTTTCAAGAAAACACAATTCCCTGATTTTTTTCCCTGATGAAGTTTAAAAATTCCCTGATAATTATTTAAACCCATTCCCAGTTTCGCATGTTTTCTAAGTTATTGCAGTGAATTTCATGTATTTTCAGTATAAAAGAGTCTGACTGACTACCGTCTGACTACCAGATTCGAGGTATTTTTATATCAAATTCCCTAATTTTTCCCTCACTGGAAATCAGTAAAATAATTTTCTGATTTCCCTGATGGGCTGGGAACCCTGGTATAAACGCTATAATATACAATATCGATGAGAACTGTTTCTAGATAGTAAAATTTTTGAAATTTAGAACACAAAAAAGAAAAAATTAAGTATTTTCAAGTTTTACATTATGGTACTTAAAATAATTGATTAGCTTACAACTTTTAAAATTTACAACTGTCATTATTTCATTTCATAGCTGCATTTGTTTTTGTTTGAGATTTTTTTGCTTTTACAATGAATATAAAAATGAAAAAAAAAAATTGAATCAAATACAACATAAATTTTGAATTAAAAAAAAGCAATATACCGTAACCGTACTACTCTTTAAAAAATGGATTTTCTTTCCTTTGTTAAAAAGTGGATTTATACCACAGAATATTGTCAGAGGCCACAAGGCTCATATTAATATTTTTCAGACTTCTGAAGACCTGACGATCAGGGCATTACAGCAACAAATATATACCTGCTGTTAAGTACTCCAAAAATAGTTATATGCACCAATATATTTATAGTAAGGATATTAAGGAGGCCCAAAGATCAGCATGAGAAAACTAAGGGGCAAATGTTTGAGGCACAGTAGAAAGTAGGAAATATTAATGACGACGAAGAAGAGATACAGTATTGCATCTTATTTATACTCTTCTTAAAGGGGAAGGCCAACCTGAAAGAAAAATTATTGTAAAAATAGCAGAAAAATAATAGAAAATATTAACCAAGACCTAGTTTGAGTAAAATCCATCAAAGAATTACTGTAAAAAGTTATTAGAAGTTTAATTATTTGATTTGTGACGTCATATGCGACCAGCATTCCTACATAGCCAATGGTAAAAAAAGCAATGTAATGTCATTTCTCAGAAAATTGAAATTGCTTTTTTCTGTACTTTTTGTATATCAAGAGACAAATCATTTCACACCCAATCGTGACAAGAAAACAAAAATAAGTCATCAGGAACCATTAAAACATGAAAATCATGCATTTTATATTACATAACATATGGGACAGCTGCTCGTTTATGACATCACAAATCCAAAACTTAAAATTCTATTAACTTTCTTAATCATTAACGGATTTTCCTCTTGTTAAGATGTATTTTGTTCCACTTATGACATGAATCGCGACTTATTGTTGGCACACATTATTACATCATGATATATTTTGTGTATATTTTGTGTCAAAATGAATAAATGTGTATAATCATTTTGAAGAGTTTCTTAAAAACCATTTTGACCTTTAAAGGACAAGTCCACCCCAACAAAAAGTTGATTTGAATATAAAGAGAAAAATCCAACAAGCATAACACTGAAAATTTCATCAAAATCGGATGTAATTGTAAAATAAGAAAGTTATGACTGAAAGTTTCGCTTAATTTCACAAAACAGTTACATGTACATGCACATCCTGGCTGGTATGCAAATGAGGAGACTATGACGTCATCCACTCACTATTTCTTTTGCATTTTATTATATGATATATGAAATATTCTAATTTTCTCCTCATTGTCAAGTGATACAACAATTAATTCCTCCCTGAACATGTGAAACTAGCATTGTTTGATACTATATGGTTCAGTCAAGTTGGTCCTTATTATCAAATCTATAAAAAATGACATATTGTATAATTCAAACAATAAAAAAACAAAAGAAATAGTGAGTGATGGACATCATCGACTGACTCACCTAGTTGTGCATATCACTGTTTTGCGAAAAATAAGCGAAACTTTTAAATGTTATCAGTTTTTCTAATTAGTAGTAAACTGGGGGTACAAACATAGCTACTCTTTAAGTGTTGTCCCAGATAGCAGACCGTTATAATCAAAGCTTAATGAGTTTAATTTGTATTGAGGTTGACACATAGTTAAATGTGTGGGTTGACTTCCTTCTAGTTATCAAATTAACACTTTCAGGACACTAATCATTAAGCACGTCTGGGCAAGGCAAACTACTTAATTGGCAACAATGAAATTTTCATCACATCACATATATTTGTAGCTTTTTTTTATGAAGATATATGTACATAAAACAACATACATGTATATGAAAAAGGTGGATATTTGCACCTTTTTTTGGGGGGGGTTGGGTAGTCTGCAGGAACAGACCCTGATTGAAACTTTGATCAACAAGCATGTCTCCACGCAAAGATTATCACATACAAAACTCGCTGTTTCAATTCCTGAGCGAGAGGGCCTTCAGTACACAAGGCATGAGTAGGCTGCACATTCAGACCCTTAACTCGAGTGAAGGGTTTGCACAGCAGACGAGGTGTCGGTGGGCTCCCTTTTTTCAGAATTTCCCATTGGTAAAACAAATTGAAATGAAAAATTACTAATTTTCTTTTGTGCAAGGTCTAATTGTTACTTAGTACAGGGAGTTGTCCTTTGACAACTTATTATTGCAAGGTCTCAAATTTTAATCAGCAAACTTCAAAACTGCAGCAGAGCAAACTCATTATTGATATAACATTACAGTAGTTGATCTTTCTGCAAATTGAATGATACGATCATCTATAGTAGTTTTAAAAAGAAACTATACACCTCCATATAACCCCATAACAAGTGGTCCTGTATTGATTCAATAGAGGATGTATTATTCTACTTGTACCTAAGTTCTTTTAAAGGAGAATGAAACCCTTGAAACCAGCTGAATCCATATCAAAGAGAAAAATCAAAGAAACATATTGTTGAAAGTTTGAGGAAGATTGAATGAATAATAAGAAAGTTATGAGCATTTGAATATTGAGATCACTAATGCCATGTAGATCCTCCCATTGGCAATGCGACCAAGATCTGTGATGTCACACACGTACAACTCCCTCATTACTTTAGTACTTATTTCACTTATATTCTCACTTTTATAGAGTCTATCACAAGGTGAGGTGTTCTCTTTATGAGAGGACAAGTACAGAGGTTTCACAACATTATATCATTGATGAATCGCTTGTCATATGATTAGAATGAGCAAAAAGAGATGTTTTGGGGTATATTTTCAGTGTCCAAAAGGGGAGAGTTGTTCATCTATTACATCATATATCTTGGTCGCATTGCCAATGGGAGGATCTCCATAGCATTAGTGATCTCGACATTCAAATGCTCATAACTCTTCTATTGCTAGTTCTATTTTACTCAAACTTTTGTTGATCTTATTCTTTGATTTTTCTGCTTTCACAAAAGCTAACTTGCTCCAAGAGTTTCATTCTCCTTTAACTGAATTAATGAGAAGAGTTCAAAGAGGAGTTGGTCTAATAAGTGTTAATGGCTGGGAAATGTCTGAGATAGTGGCAGCTAATTGAATTGATACCGTAAATGCTTCAAACCAGTCAGGTAATTCTGGCGTCATACAATGTTTGGGTGTGTGAGCTGTCCACTTCCGAGAAACAAGTACAAAATATGTTTTCAAGATTCACATAGAGAGTGACATGTACATGACATGTAATGATTATTTTTAAAATCAAATGTTTTCACATGAAAATCGGGGGCAGTTCTTGTTATAAGGTTGAAGTGTTCAGTTGCCTATACCGTATGCCATATTAAAGTGCATTTTTAATTTGAAACATTGTGATGGTAATTTCACTCTCGAAGCTGAATAATGGAACTCCAATGGATTAGGAAGGATGAGACTGAATCCGATCTGGATTAGATGCATTCAACAATCCAAATACATCCATGCACTGTAAAGTTCATCTGTTCTGGGTCAAAAGGTCATGGGCATTACACTAACTCATTTAGAGTTCAAACTGTGCATTATGAGTTAACCACCACAGAGTCCTTTTGGTCCTGAACAGATGCCTTAAAGACCTAAGACCTCTCACCTCTCATGGAGAGTGACATTCAAAATGCAATAAGCATGCACATGTCCAATTTTAAAACAGAAGTAATGGCAATATTTTACCTCAACATACATATACAATAATCACAAACATATCAATCTAAAACAAAATTTAAAATGTGTTATGTTTGACTTACCAATGATTGTTATGCATGTACTTACCCCAGCAATAGATATCTAAACAAAAGAGATTTATTATCATACTACTCACTCCATAAATCAATGAAAAGAATTATAATTACATGAAAAATCTTTTTTTTAAGGTGGAGGTTATTTACCTGTGGCGTCCGAGCACGAGCTTTTTTACTAGGTCTCCTATTAGAGGGGGCTACAGATATTCTGTGTTTGGCCGCTGAGCTTGATAATAGCTTTGATGACTTGATGAGATCAAGGTCGACATCACCGGGATTATCTTTGAAAGAAATAAAGATGTGGTGAAATTATTGGTAAACTTTTTACTCTTCATCTTCGTAAGTAAACATGACTAGGGTAAAAACATAATAAAGGGGAAAGACAGGTAAGTTTTGAAATGGATTTATGGAAAAACAACCACTTCAGCCAGAATGATCATAATAAATGAAATAATTAATCATTACAAACATCTTAGACCAGCTACATAATTTATGTATGGTGTCTTCAAAATTCCCCCAAACACATTTGATTTTGATCTGATTTGAAAGTCAAGTAAACAAAAATCTGTATATTTCTACTTTCGTATTAATCATCAAAGATTAGATTGACATGAATGTTGTCTAATAAATTATAGGTTCATCAAAAGCAGAAAATAAATGTAATAGATTTAGAATAAAAAATTCTGCAAATTCTGCAAATTTGTGTGATAATTAAAAATAGTGAAGAAGAATTTATTTCATCTTCATGTAGACCAGTCACAATTATATTTTGAAATTAAACACTTCCATTTTGTAAAGTATTTCAGAAACATGAGCCTGCACATGTCAGATTCATGCACTAATTGAAAAGGAATGTAATTTTATTTCCTTCCTCCCAAACTAATAGTAGTAATTAAGGCAAATATATTAAGGTATATTCAGATCTTATTTAGATGGCGGTAGCAGTAATGCAATATCCTTCTCAGGGGCCTATTGGGCAGGTCAGGATTGAATAAATAAACACACTACGTGTACATATTTTTCAAGGTGAAAAACATAGCTCAACTTTTAGTTTCTAAAATACCCAATTTTTTTCTTCATCGTTATGCAACGTGTCATCTTTAATGTACATTCCCATAAACAAAGCTTATTGTTTGGGGGGGGGGAGGTCTATTGCAACATTCTACTACCGCACTTGAATAGTGTCAAGTAGCATACCTACATTGACAAGGGGAATTTAAACTCAATTTTGTAGCCAGAAGTGTCTTGAAACAAGTTTGTTTGGAACATGGTGGCGACATTTCTCCTTTCATATACTAATCAACAATAAAGATCAACTCACAAAAAACAGACATTTGATATCGGTGTTTAATCTATTCAGCCCTTCGCCTCATTTTATGGTCTTTAAAGGACAAGTCCACCCCAACAAAAAGTTGATTTGAATAAAAAGAGAAAAATCCATCAAGCATAACACTGAAAATTTTATCAAAATCGGATGTAAAATACGAAAGTTATGACATTTTAAAGTTTCGTTTAATTTCACAAAACAGTTATATGGACAAAACAGTTATATGGCTGGTATGCAAATGAGGAGACTATGACGTCATCCACTCGCTATTGCTTTTGTATTTCATTATATGACATATGAAATATTCTAATTTTCTCCTCATTGTCAAGTGATACAATAATTAATTCCTCCCTGAACATGTGGAATTAGCATTGTTTAATACTATATGGTTCAGTCAAGTTGGTCCTTATTGTCAAATCTATAAAAATTAAATATTGTATAATTCAAACAATAAAAAACAAAAGAAATAGTGAGTGATGGACATCATCGACTGACTCACCTAGTTGTGCATATCACTGTTTTGTGAAAAATAAGCGAAACTTTAAGATGTCATAACTTTCTGATTTTACATCCGATTTTGATGATATTTTCAGCACTATATGCTAGTTTGATTTTTCTCTATTTATTCAAGTCAGCACTTTCCTGGGGTGGACTTGACCTTTAAAACTATGCATCGCCTCAAAGTTAAAATCATATTCCACAGGCAAATATTGATGTTTCTATTTTCCAAAAATAGTTACTATGGCAATGAGATAAACCATCAATAAAGATGAGTTTATATAATGGTTCACCCGACAAATTTTCATTTATTACCAACGTGAAGGAATATTGTGTAATGTGAGCTCACTCTACTTGCAGCTTTGTACTTGGGGGGAGGGGGGGTCCTGTTAAGTGTGAGAATGAATAGCCTGATTTTCCAGTTTCTTCTTAACCATGTATATTCCTAAACACAAACTCTACCCTTCTGAGATGATATGTAACATAACTATTTGCCTTTGAAGTCAGAGGGAGTTGGGATCAACATGCTTAAGGTGCAATAAATTGAAACTTGGCAGAAAACAAATAAGAAAATCTATTCAATTATTTACATGTAGTTTGTAAATAACATCTTTTGTTCTTATTCCAGTTGGAAGATGGCCAATATAGATTAACATGAAAGATGCATCCGTCTAAACCAAGAGAGGCCAAGACAATGGCAAGGTGACCCAATTTGATTTCATCATCTTTTTCATTTCAAATTATTTGTAAAAGCTCCTTTAAGTATTTTCCTTTGTAAAGGAAATATTTTGTTTGGTTGTACCCCTTTTTCATCCCATGAATTTAATCAAGGATTAAAGTAACAATTGTACTGAGTAGCGAGTCCCAGTGAAACTTGGCTACTCTTCAATCCCTTAAGTGCAGCATAACTCTAATCATTTATGTTCAAGGTGTCTATCAACATCGGGACTGGTGAATTGATAGACACTAGACCTAAAATGAGATGCATAAGGACAGCTTGAAGACACTTAATTTAGATCAGGATCCCCAAATTTGCATAGGTACACCAAATTCATCACCTGCACTCTCGGCACCTACATGTCAATATTTGGGACAGCTCTCACAAATAGTGTGATTGTTTGCATCAACCTCAATTATGGAAAGCTGATGGCAACATAATCATTTGTCTACTAGCATATGCACTTATCATATTGTAAAGTAGAAACATCATGTTGATGTACCAAAACAATGGCAATAAAAAATGTAATTTTATATTCCGAGGAGCTGATTTGAAATTTGGAAATTGAGGACAGCTTTGAAAAAGCTGTATTTTAGAAATATGACAATGTTGGCAACCTCATATGCCCACTGTTGAGTCCATGGTTTATGTAGAATTCCTGTATAAATTACACTTATTTTACCGTGTATATAAAAAAATGTCCAAATGCTGGTGCACGCTTTTGTCACAGTGCGCCAAATTGACGTGGTTATCCACGCTATTTTATTCATGAGTCCTGTTTTGAATTAATGAGTCCACTCTTCAAACAGTGGACTCATGAATAAAATAGCGCAGCTAACCATGGTAACAGGCGTCAATTTGGCGCACAGTGACAAAAGCGTGCATCAGCATTGCACATTTTTATTTACACACGCGCCTGATACGCACTAAATTAAGCGTATTTATACAGGATTTGCATAAACCATGGATTCAACCGTGGGTTTTCAAAACCACCTTTGTCAATTCGGGCCATATTGTCTGAAGACAGTCTCCTAATCCCTGTGGAGAAATCTTCCAAGGCAAAAGAAGGCTACCACTTATGCCAAAGCTAAAAAGTCGTTTTTTTTTTCTTTCTGAGCTATCCACAAATTTTGAGATTGTCATTGTGAAATTCATTGTCATTCTAGATGATGATGTCACTGGTTTTCCATATACGAAATTGAAATTGATCTAATCCTTCACACTCCTACTTAGGGTGGGGCCGTGATGTTTAATAATAAAACAAATAATGCAGCTTACCTGTTTTTAATCTCTTCATGTCGGCTGTGACATTTTGGCTCTCCTTGACGCCGATGCTCGTAAAGCTCTTCTGTAGCGAGGAATGAATATGGGTTACAGGCATGAGAACTACCTAACTTTTCCCAAACAGAGAAAACTAAAGAACTTTTCCGACATGGAAGATTCGGACAAGAAAGAGAGGGAGGGTTTTCCTATGATCTCTCTATCCTAACAGACTAATTCTACAAATTTCATTCCCGTAAATAAAAACTACCCCCTAAACCCACCTTCGTCCCAACCTACACCCTAAATTAGACTCCTAATAGGTTATCTAAGAATAGAGGCCGCCACCGCTTTGCGTAGTTGAGGAGAGAGGGAGAGAGAGAGAGGAGAGATGAGTTGATAATTGCTCCTAGCTTCGCCCAAACAAGATGATGCAGTTTCAAAGAAGCAGACGGAAGTACGAATTTGGACGTTATTCCAAGCATGGAAGAACCGTTGAATATCAACAAGGCATATGTAGAGCAAATGAAGTTAGGAAGAAGTCCAAAGACAGAGATAACGGAAGATCTGATGCTATGAAAATCCACAGGTTAAATCACTCAGAAATAATAAATGGAATTATTCCAACAAGAATCCATTCCAGGATGATGATCTTCACAGTGTACGGTAACAGACTGATGGTGTCACAAGTAAAGTTTCCAAAATAGATGCAGCAGCGTGAACCGATAGGTATTCCCCAGAGTGCTACTACGTTCGGTTTGCCAGTTTGCTCCGAGAAGCAGAACCCTGTCTGTCTTTCAGCAAGCGTCAAGATAAAGAAAACTGTTTTTACTTTGATGATACGATGATTCATGTACACCACTCGAGTCCCTAAACTAACTTCCTGCTATTAAAAGCCTGCGCTCGATGCCCTTGGAGGGCTCGTTTCACGGCTTTGACTAACTGACCGAGAAACAACGTGCTTTGTTGCGCGTCTACCTCCAACGTGACAAATGATGCCTACTTCGGCCTTTTTCTTGTCAAATTGACCATTTCCACTTTGGTGACAGAGTACTGCCTTTATAAATGTTTGGAATCACATAATTTTCGTTTCTAGTAAGTCTTTAACAGGACATTTTGACTGATTATAAAGAAAGAATTATACATGTCTCTGAGAATAATATGAAAAATACTATGGGGAAAACGTAAGATTTTGACTCAAATTGTCCTCTTGTTTTCTTCAGAAACTTGTGCATTCATGAATATACAGTATCTAAATGTGCTCAAAGATAAATACCAGTTGTGGTAACGATCTCAAAATGAGTTCGAACAGAATCCAACAAAATGACCACCCAAGTGTTTGTATACATAAAAAATATGTGCCAATTGACTCTGGAAGAAATTGCTGAATTGCTGAGAAATTAACAAAATAAGCACGGAATTCCATTCTAATGTCGGGTAATTTTTTTAAGCAATATTAATACACTGTCCCACATTAGCTTTTCTGTGTTAGTGATCATTAGAATTATCGATTTTGAGCTAAGATTTCATGATTTTACAAAGATAAGTTTACATTAATGTACCAGATCTAGATCTATAACATGGTGGTAATTAAACTTGATTTTAAAGGCTTTCTTATGAAATAATTGTTTGCTGCAATTACTTTATTTACCTTTAATGTTTTTTGAAAATATGTGACTCATAAATATTTGATCAAGGTTTACAAGGCTTAGGCAATTCATGGCCATTTTAACTTTCAACAGGTAAACCTGCATTTACATAGAAGAGTTTGAGGTTGCATGTTTTATCGTTATCCGTTTATTTTGTGTGAATGGGGTATCATTCAAAATTTCCTTATCCCAGGGATTTAATGGAAGAAGTTTTGATCATATTTTCTTCATTTAATTATTGATATATATTCATCTTTGTTTTCATTCCATTTTCATTAACTTACTCATGTTTGTTTAATATTTATTCATTTTTCCAAATTTCATTTCATAGTCAGTGTATCATATCTCTATTCCTTTATTTAGTCATTTAAAAATACACTCATCAAATGGTTAATTTTATCACTTGTATATTGGTAAATAAGGTAAAGATTGAACTGCAAATAAAGATAAACATTTTCAAAATCAAAAATTTTGAATAAAAATCATCAAATCACAACTTTCCATTACACATTTCAAATGACAAATTTCTATTTAATGATATGAATAAATGCTTGTACGCTTTAAAGAACATGAAAAGGTTCACCACGTTCTGAGAAAGAAATCCTGGTGTAAATGGGGCTAATGTCATGTCACATTGGGAGAGTAATCGACACCTTTAAGATTAATACTTAAGATACTCCAATACATGCAAGTAGGAGGGGGGGCGATGAGCCACAGAGTAAAGCTGAATGAGGACAACAAGTGGGGGAAGTAGGTGATTAAACATCTTCTAAATTTGTCACAAGAGCCCTTGCTGATCCTCCTCCTTTGAATTAATTGCTATGATGGATTTGGAGGAGGTCGACTTGGGGGATTGCGAGAGATAAACCCAGCTTTTCAGCAAGGGGGATCGGTCCCAGAATCCCGAGAATCACAAAAGACAGTTTGGTTAGGAGGTATTACCGATACTCTATGGTGTCAGTGTGTTCATTCAAAGCCTAATTTTAGTTTGGTAAATCCCTCCAACGTAATGATTCTCATTTATTTCTAGATTATATGAATGTCTCTGCACTAAAACAATTATGATGTCAACGATATGAAATGAAAATTTTGAGATATTGCATAAAAAATATTTTGATCTGGTATATTGATATAAAGCCAACTTTTGAAGCAGGGAATGGTCTGACAGTTTCAGGATATAATTCTTGTCTATATATAGCTTTCTAATATCCAAATCCTAAATATTTGAAGGCAAGTGCTCAAATTGTAAGTTTTAGCAAGAAGCAAACCATTATCAAGAGCGGGCACTAGATATGTCATTAATACAAAAAAAATCTAAATTTCACAAAGAATCAGCTTTGGGAAAATTTTCAATGGTGACTGCACTTTTGTAAGATTGGAAGTTTAGATTAAAATTGTTGTTGTTTCATCATGACTTTATTCAAGTTCAAGACATTGATAATCAAACAAATATATTTACAGTACATAAAGAGACCAGGGGGCCGTTTCATTAACCTGTTCGTAAGTTAAGAGCGACTTTATGAACGACTGGTGAACCTTTCTTACGTGCTTAACCATTGCCAATGAATATACCATTTACCACAAGAAAGGATGACCAGTCGTTCTTAAAGTCTCTCTTAACTTACAAACAGCTTTATGAAACACCCACCAGGGTCCCGTTTCATAAAGTCTTGTCATAGTAACAAAAGTACAATTTTTATGACAAGTTCACTATCAGCCAATCAGATTGAAGGATTTCAGTAGCTTTTCACTATAATTGCAAATTTGTTATTGTAACAACTTTTATGAGATGGGCCACTGGTCCATCGTTTCATAATTCATACCAATTACGCTATTGCAAAACTTCTTTACAAGATTTATGCCGCGATAGTGCTTCTGAGAGAATAAACTGTATTAGAGCTTTTTTAATTATTTTTAATTAATTTTTAATTATTTCTAATTATTTTTAAAAACCAAACTGAAATAGTGGCAGCTCCAGTCATGGAAAGGGTATCATGAAGCACCTTGTCAGTGATTTTCCCTGACAAATTTGCTCTGAGCCAATCAGTTGGGAGGATTTCAGTAGCTTATAACAATAGTCAGTGACAAGGGTTCGAATCCTAGCCATGGCGTGATTTCCTTCAGCAATAAATTTATCCACACTGTGCTGCACTCGACCCAGGTGAGGTGAATGGGTACCCGGCAGGATTAATTCCTTGCATGCACTGAGCGCTGGCGATGGTAGCTCGAGCTAAAGCCGGGGTAATAATAGCAGCGCTTTGTATCCTCTGGCAAAAAGCGCTTTATAAATCCAGCTATTATTAGTATTATTAACTGACTGTTGTTTCATGATACAGTATGCTCCCCTGAACAGTCCAAACAGATTCCTTGTCTAGAATTTTCTACTATATACCCAATATATTATCAGCATGGTACTTATAATGTTCCTCCTCAATTTTCGATACATTATTCATATAATATATATGTTGCCAAAAAAAAAAACAGAGCAAAAAGATCATATACGGTATTGCATTTTAACATCCCCCTTTTCTGATAAAGATCAAATGACCCTAAAAAATTCACCATATATTGACAATTGTTTTATCAAAATTCCAGATCTGAGCTATACTGCACACTTAATATACCAAACTTATTTATAAAGAAATGTAATCAGATTGTTAGTCTCATATCCCCAAATTTAATTCTGAACTATCTATTTGAGCTATGAGTTATTGGAACAATTTGAAATGTTTATTTTTCTTTCAATACACAAGAATCTCTTATCATCTTGTGTATTTTCTAATATAATGTAAATTATTGTAACAGATGCAAAGTGGAAAATGAATTAAATCTGTATCATTCCAAATAAACATAACCAGATCTTATTATTAATGTGAACCTAGCAATTGAAGAGAAAGAAATCGTAGCAGGAAATATGTATGAGTGATATTCTATTCATGGATGTGCTTGAGACATGAAGCTATATTTGGATTTAAAAAGAAAAAAATGTAGACCTTGTGTTAAGCCCCTCTTTCCAAGTCCGTTTGAAATAATCATATGTGGATGTATCTATACAGTGCGTTTCAGAAAAAAGGTAATCCAAATCTAGAGGGTTGGTATTCAAATTATATTTTATTTTGTGAAATTGCTCTGCATGGATGTGAAAGAGAAACTCTTCGGCTTTCCATTGATACCCTATTTGTACCGTTTGCGCCACGCATGACCGAATTAATTGATGTTGAAGACAACAGGTGCAGATACCACTTTTTCCAAGTTTTCGAAAACTTGATGAAAGGGCAGATGACGCTGTGAATACTTTCATCGATGCCTGTGCTGGCTAAAAATCTTGATTGGACCTTTTTATTCCAAAGGAGTGTAGGTGGTCGAATGTACTTGCACTTGATTAACGAGGAGATCGTACCACAGTCATTGGATCAACATTTTGATCCCATTTTGAGAGACAGGTTAGAGGAGTGTACATGCATCTTTGGTGGATTCAGGACTAGCACTCCTGTCCTTAGATACAACTTTCGAGATAGACTCAAAGAACTCTTTGGACATCAAGTTGTTGCCCTCAACCATGACGTAGAATGACCACCAACATCGCGCCCTGTGATTATTTCCTTTGGAGACACTTAAAATAAGGTATTTGTAATTCCTTATCAAGTTCTTGATGATTTGCAGGGCCAAATTCGACATGAGGTGGATGCTTTTTTTGCAATGATCTGTCAATGGTAAGACGAGCTGTCCAAGATATCCTTAATTCCTCCACGCTACTGGTTTTGTGTGCAAAGGAGAAGAGGACATTTTGAAGGTGTGGGTGAATAAGACAATAACCTTTCAATCATTGTTTCAGAGGAATGCCCTGACTTTTCTTTCCAAAAATTACTTTTTATATTTTATTCTACCAAGCACACATTTTTCCCACTTGACCAAAACATGGAAAAAGTGGTACCTGCACCTGTTGTCTTCAACGTTAATTAATTCGGTCATACGTGGCTAAATGGTACAAATAGGGTATCAATGGAAAGCTGACGAGTTTCTCTTTTATATCCATGCAGAATAATTTCACAAATTTAAATATGATCCGAATATCGGCCCTCTAGATTTGAATTACCTTTTTTCTGAAACGCACTGTATAGCTGGGCACATATCGTCGGCATTCATCCGAACCGTCGTATCAGTCAATTTTGGTCAAAAAATTGATTTTGAGATTTTTGCAGAAAATGAAAGTACATGTACAAGTCCTATTCTATTTATAACTAAATTTCTAGGCAGCAATTTATTTAAGTTTCTGAGATATCAGGGGATTTTCACGGCGATGACATATAAGTTTCTAATAAAATGCGCAAATCCCATTAGAAATGTGTACTAGCAGAGCGATACAACGTTTTGACTGACTGCAATTTAAATGCGCGTAGTCAGCCAAACCGTTGTACACTGCCATTGACACTGCATTGACTTCACACGTGAAAAGCAATACAACGTTTTGACTGACCGCGCGCATAAATATCGCGGTCAGGGTTGTTGTATCCCCTATGGCGTTTTTGTACAGGGGATATCTAAACCACTCAAACCGAAATTACAAGCACAGAGCTCTTTTGCAATATTTTCTAATGATCCTTGGTTTTGTGTAAAAATAAGGATACCAATGTCAAGCACTTGCCTTGGTCTTTCCAACCATGTATTTTTCTTGTAATCAAAATATGTTGTAAGGCTAGGGAACTAAGTGTGAAAATTGTAGTAAACTTTGAAGTTGAATTTCTCTGAAATGGGTTTGCACCGTCGTACGTGTGATATGACAGTTCTTAAAAATAGATTGAATAGTTTCATATTAGTTCATAAATAGGGCGAAATCTATTAAAATGAGATTTAATAGTTATTGTTAAAATAAAGTTATTGACCGCACAGGACATTGATATTTAAGGTATTAAAAGGTACGTACATGTAGTTGCAGACAATTATTTCATGAGAAAGTTTTTAAAATCAAGGTTTATTGACACCAATACCACTTATCTAGATCTGGTGGGTGTTTCATAAAGCTGTTCGTAAGCTAAGAGCGACTTTAAGAACGACTGGCGATCCTTTCTTGTGGTAAAAGGTGTACACCATTGTTCACTGGTGATTGTTTTGCGCGTGAGAAAGGTTCACCAGTCGTTCTTAAAGTCGCTCTTAACTTACGAACAGCTTTATGAAACGGCCCCCCGGTACATCAAAATGAATTCATCTTGGTGAAATCATGAAATCTTAGCTGACAACCGATAATTCTAATGATCAATTACACAGAAAGGCATTTGTGGAACAGTGTATTAATACTGTTTGGAAAATACCAGACATTTAATGGAATTCTGTGCTTATTTTGCTAATTTCTGAGCAATTACATAGGTTTTCCCAGAGCCATTTCGCACATATGTTTTATTTATAATTATATACAAACACCTGGGTGGTCATTTTGTTGGATGGCGTATGAACTCATTTTGAGATCATTACCACAACTAGTAGTTATCTTTCACATCATCCCTGGGCCCCTGTTGGATTACAGTTGTTACTTTTTTAATTCAACGTTAACCCCCATGAAATCCTTTATTTTGATTGGCTATTAATACCATTCAATGACCAAGTTACCATAATAGAAACTTTAACACACATGTGTATGTAAATATTCTTACTCATATCTCCTAATCAAAACCCCTTACTGTATTTTTTTCAACCCCCCCCCCCCCCCAGCTCCTCCCAATTCTCAAGCTAATGACAATGCTCTAGTTAGTCTCGGCCCCTAATAATCTGACTATTAGTGAGGTGTTCTTATGTGTCATTGTATACATCATTAGGATTTCTAAGGAGACTCAGGCCTTCCTTAATAAATTATGCCTTATATCCTGTCACCCGCTCCTCCAAACTCACAAACACCTACATGTAGGAGGTATTAATAACAGTTGGCTTTACCTCATAATGTCTGGTTTCACAACTCGAACTGTAGAGGGCAGTTGAGATGAAAATAAATCAGAGCCAAAGACTCTGAAATAAATCAATCAGGGATTTAAAGGGGATAATGTTTTACTCCCCCCCCCCCCCCATCCCAAGTCCTATCATGATTCAATACTTGGTAGAGTAATAACATATAACAGTAATAATGGCTCAAAGGGATTGATTTAGACTTCATATGTGATCTATCGTCCAGCGAACATTGGGGTCGAGGAAGAAATTGATTACCCTACATATATCCCAAGAAATGGACCACACCCCACCCCCTTTCAGTTGAATTTCTTTCATTCATCTATAGAAAGACAATATGCAATGGATAGTTCAATATCAATAGTAAAAATATACATGGAGTTGCTCCTGCGAGGTCATACTTGCTTAAGAATTCTATCTATTATCGAACAATACTCTAAATCTTGATACCCATCCCCCCTTCCGATCTATTCCTTCAAATAGTTGTGATGTGGCCGAAGATTTCATTTTCTTTCGTGATGATTATTTTTCTAATCGAATACATCCTAGATGGCAAGTCAACGTCTTGGGAATGTTAATGATTCAGCAATAGAGGGCAGCAGAGGAGTTTACAAAAAGTCCAGATTGATTGCGAATCTCTAATACGACAACCACTCTCAAAATATCAGAAAAATATTCACTTATGGGTTGTATCACTCATGCAAGAGGGCAGTAGACTGTTATAAACAAGGAATACATTGATTAAAGACCGTTTCAGCTGCTAAGAAGATCTGTAAATGTAGATCTACTTCATGTACATCAATTCAATGAATTCAGATGGAAGTGGGTTTGGAAATCATGAAGACTTGAGGACAGTGTGTAGTTTTCAACAACAAAAATTAGATTAACCTAAATAATGCAACTTGTATCGACACTTCTCTGAGCAGTACTTAAGTGATTTTGAGTATAATTAATATTATAACCAAAAAATAGGAAGGTTTTGGTAAGATATTATACAGACTACAGTAGATCCAAGAAGCACATTTAGAACCAGAATACCTAAATTTGGGGCTCCAAATGGTATCAATACCATAGTCACTACGTTTTTTCTATAATTTATGAAAAAATAACACAGTGAGTCGGTAATTTGAAACTTTCCCAATCAATAGTGATATCAATTGAATTAAAGAGGATCCAAGCTTTTGTATCAAGCTTTTAAATCACAGAGAAAGAATTGCTTTCTGATTACTTCTCATCCCACAAGTTAAACAAGGAATCATTCATATTGCAGCTGCCCCAACAGAGAACCAAAGTGTTGGTTGAACAAAATATTTTGCTGCGTTTAGACCAATCTTCAAACCTCTCTACTTTATATCATCCATTTAATCCATTTAAGACAATGCTTAAAAATTAACTTATTTTGAACTTGAAGTAAAAATTATTGGTACTTTCATATTTCACATAGACTGTGTATACAATGTCACAAAATCTAATTACTGCCAGGGGAGGCAGAATTATTTTTGAAAGTGAGGGGGGGGGGGGAATGAACATGCATAAGGTCACATTTTTATGGTAATTTTCAAGTTTTGATACATGATTATTGGAAAAAATACCGGCCCCTCTGCTTCATACAGATAAGTCTCCCATTTGTAAATACCTTAACTTTTTATGTTCCAGAACATAAAATTCTATTTCAAATTGTCACCATTCACTTATGTATGTCATGCTGTCATTGTAATAATCTGAATCACCCTTTAATTACTACTGTATTGCTCATGAGAACCGTTTCGCCACATGATACATGTTTTGTAACATTAGTAAACATGAATGTCAAACTTATGGGATTACAGAGATAATGCTCACAGAACCGCAATGCAGGTAGAATTACCATTAATCGTTGATATGAAATCGTATAGTTCTGTATATTACCCTGAAGAGACAGTGTTTTTACTCTTTGGTTTACCCCACTTAAGTAGTGAACAGGGAAATATATTTGCAATTGAAGCTGAAAAAATAACGAATGAATCCACAATGAATAAAAATATTATACAAATATACAATGACACTCGAGGATCTGGCTAAAACTATTCGCATCGAAGGAACATCATGACATAGTACTATGTGATGTTCCTGAGTGCGAATAGTTTTAGCCTGTTCCTAGAATGGGTCATTGTATATTTGTTTTATATCCCTTCCACTCATGCCATTTTACAGCGAAACGATTTTTAATAAGTCGATATAGAACAATCGTTGAGAAGTTGAGAAAATAATAGGTCCTGCCGTATGGATCGTCTGTTCAGTGAGCGCACCTGGCCGGGCACCTGGTTAGTGCAGCTCGCCGAAAGTTTCCCGCGGCATGCAGTGGAGAGTACTGTCTGGCTGAGCAGCGCTCTGCTCGCATCGCGCCGCACAGCTCGCGAATCGCGAGGTATGGGGGGGGGGTCAAAAAAAACGTATAGTTCACTTTTTCCCTAGAGAAAAAATGGACTATGCGTGACGTCAGAAAGGAAAATGAACTATTTCATGGCAAACGTTTATCGCAGTAAAACTATTCTTTTTCTCCTTGTGTACACTCTCAATACAACGATCTTAAGTAAGGGATATAAAGCGAACTATCTCTTGCATAAGGAGTTACCACAGGCATAAATCGAACCTATTGTTCGGGGGGTATGATCTATCATTTTCACCCCCCCCCCCCCTCACTTGAATAGTGTGATGTCACGGATATCTACGCTAATGAGAGTTACATTATCTCAGATATTGAAAAGAGAACTGACAAATCCACAATCAAAATATTGCCTACAAGTACAATCACAACAAAAAGAGATATAGTTATCTCAGAATGTTCCCTTCCCATCATCTTTTAATGAGTGGATTTTATTATATTGTTGCAACTGTCACAGAGGGACAAGATAAACTGCTAACATAAAAATAATTTCTAAAAATTCAAAGATATACAAAGGGAAGCAATGCACCATACCCTACTAAAGTGTACAACAAAAAGTAACTCAAGGAGAAATTAAGAAACTTTGCATGTTTAAGATAGAGAAGCTGAGTTCATTTTAGAATGCACATGTTGAAAATCTAGATTGAAGAAGATACTTGACATTTTAGTTTAGTTTGTGAAAAAGAGGCACAGTTCATCAAATGGACATGTTGAAAATTCATTCTCAAGATAACAATATGAAACTTTGTACATGTATCTCAATAGATTCACTGGTTAAAAAGAGAGAGCGTTTATAAAATGGACATGTTAATTGAGTACCAAATATAGAATGAAAAAACTAAAAAGATATTTTAGATAATTCTTAGTTGTTCAAGTTAAAACAAATTAAATACTAAATGAAAATTGCATGAAAGGGGGGGGGGGGCTGCAGTTTAAAAAATTGCTTTTTTGCTTCTTTATTCTCACACAGATTGCAGGATGACATAGTATTTACATACAGATGTCTCTATAAAATTCAAAATATTGAATAGACCAGGGGCCTGTTTCATAAAACTTGCTATAATAACAAAATTGCAATAACAGTTATAAGCTACTGAAATTATCAAATCTGATTAGTTGATTGTCAATTTGCAAATGAAATTGTATATTTTTATGATAACAAGTCTTTACGAAACGGGATCCCGGGAAGTGTTTCATGAAAAATTTTAGCAATGATTTTTACCAACAGTTATAAGCTACTGTAAATCCTTGCATCTGATTGGCTGAGAGCGAATTTGGAAGTGAATATTACCTATTTGTTCATGAAACAGACCCCAGTTCCGAGTTATCAGGAGGTCATATGATAGCTCAACTCACAACAATCAAGTTTCTCAAAACAATCCAGGCATTAACTACATATTACAATGGTCTACAGGGATCGAAGAAAATTATCTAACTTTGCAATAAGAATGCAAAGTGAAACCGAAACAGGAAGAGTTGATAGAAATCTGGCATTTTTGATAGAGTCTGAAACATCTGGGGGTTTTTTCCAAGTGATAATTGCAAGAATTTGACAGATTTGGATTAAGCTCCTTGAGCATCTAATCTAGATGAAAAGCGTGCAAGATAAATTGTATATTAATATTTTCATTATCAATATTTTATTAGTAATATTATTTTCACTATCATAACTATTCCCATTTTAATATCACAATTCTCATTATTATTATTATCACCATCATCGTCATCATCATCATCATCATGATTATTATTTTTATTATTGCTATTATTATTCTTATCTTTCATTTTTGCAGTTATAGAAAATTCAAAAGTACATGATAAATGTAGAAAGCAAATGAATCCACAAAGAGAAGTGCACGCAGTTTCTAATATGCAGAAAAGATAATAGACGTCTGAAGATAAATCAGAGAAAGGAAAAAAAAAAATCATTTTACCCAACGGCGGTTAGAAACAGGAGGCCGTGCCTTCAGATGTTTCTGTAAATTACAAAAGGAGTCAACGAATATCATTTATTTCATTGCTATCTATTATTGATCTGCAGAAGGGCAACACCCAAAAGAGAATTAATACACTGTTATTCAATGTATACTTGAGGCATACTATCAGATATGATGCATCATTTAATTCTTTCCTGTAAAATCCTGCAAAGACAAAAAAATGTTTACATCAAATTCATCATTAAAAATGGGGAAAGATAAGTTCAATTATGAATATAAACAATATATAAGTGCAAGACTTGAAATTCCTTCATGCATTTCATAACATGCATTGTCAAGATGCAGTTTTCAATCAAAGAGAGTTTTCTAAAGAGTTATTTCAAATTTGAAAAAAAAAATGATGGGCTGTTCCTTAATTATGCATGCATACACTCGCTTCTCTCTCTATGTCAATCTCTCTCTGTCTTTTTATTCCCTCTATCATCCTCTTTCTGCCCCAACTCTCCCTTCTTTTTTAATTCTCTCTCTTCCTCTCTCCTTCATTTTATTTCATCTCTCCTCCCCTTTCTCTCCCCTCCACTCTTTCTCCCTATCTCTCTCCCTTCCTTCTCTCTCTCATCCCATCTCTCTTCCCTTCTCTCCCTCTCTCCATCTCTTTCCCTTGCCGTCTCTCATAACTGAAATTATGATAACAAAACACGCTTTGATCAAAAAGAGCAATACATCCCCTAAAGATCTTCTAATATGTCCAATATCCACTATGCACCCCAAAACAGACTGACTAATAGTAACAATAGGAAATATGTTCTACTTCAGTTATCACAGCATAATTATCCAAAATCAATACGGAAAAAAAAAATGTTCTATATGATTCCCTTCAGTCGACATATTACACATCAGCTGAACAATACTGAAACAGACATACAAAATTGTCAGCTAAACAACACTGTTTATAGACATACAGAATTTGCTGCGAGATATGTCAGACAGAGACATTTTTCCCGATAATTAAGGACACTTGTTCGAACTTCATAGGAGGAAGGGGGCAGGGGAAATGCATTCAGGAAATACATCAATGTGCGCATCTTGCTGAAAAGTCTGGTAATGACGCAAGCACCCCAAAAACATAACATAGAAAGGCTGGGTCCCCAATATCTCATGGCGATGATATGAATTTTTGAGAAAACAACATATTTTAGAGTCTAAGGTTTTGTAATATAATAAACAAAATGCTTCGCAAAAGAAGAACTTTATCTAAAGATTTTTTGTTTTATCTTAGTCTTATCTCTTGTTGAAAATTATTCAACAGAAACACATATTCTAAACTCTAAGTTGTACTGTACACTCATTATAAAAGTATATAGCAATGTGTAGTGTGTGCTGAATGTTTCACTGTAAGCTCACACCATGTGGTGTGGATGGCGGAAGGTTCGGTGATAATTAATCACTTCGGTCGTACCCTAATAAATCCCATGCAATTACAAGCACTGCATAACCTAACCGACGGCGATTACTTTCGGATTACGCATCCCATAAGTGCAAAGTCACCGGAGTAGTAATCGCCTCGCAGCTAATAAAACTGATTAATATGACTTAATTATCCATCTTATCTCACCGTGAAGCAGGGAGGATGTATACAAACAGGAAGGAAGCAATCATTTTCAGGATGATTAATGATATCTTACTTGAGTCCGATACTGGATGTCTACTCTCTAGCTGTTATCCCCCCACCCCTATTTCCTACTTCCCCCACCCATGGGTTATATAATTTTCCTATTGAAGTACTAGTATGAAGTCATACACATAAACATGAGTGCCTCCCTGGTTGCTATATATTTTTTCTAAAAACTTTCTTTCCTGGCATCATGATAGGGTTTGTTTCATCAGATTGCACACAATGAATATTTATAAACAAGAATTTAATTACTCTGACACGTCATCGTAGGGGTAATGAGAATCCTTGCACTTACAATTATGGGGTTTAAGGTTCTAAACCCAGAATGGGCAACAGTTTAATTAGTAGATTTTCTCTCTCTTTTGTTTAAACCTAAGGTGAGACTTTGAAAATGAATAAACTTAAGACTTCTAACCTTTTTCAAAGATTTCAAAACAGGTTGTGTGCAGAACAGAAAAATTGACAAAAATTTTGTAGGGAAAACAAGTCAACCTCATTACGTGGGAGTGTGTCTTAATTTACCTACCGGTACATCATTTTTCAAAGGCAAAAACAGTCAAGCTTGGACAAGCACAAAACCCATAACAATGAACCTCATGATCACACATTGTCAGATAGGTCTCCCAAATGTAAAATACCCTTTAGAAGTGAATAAAATATGATCCCCTCTGAATCTACAGTCATAATCATTCCAATCTCATATAAATACATGATTAATTGAGATTTATCTGCACAATTGATTCAGCTGTTCTCTTATGAGCGGTACTGAGTCACTGCCAAGGGAAGGATTACTTTTAAGAACACAATTACATCAAAGCTTTACCCTCTATTTAATATTTGGTAAAATTCCAAAGATTTGTACTTTTTTTCTTTGTGTATAACAACTATCTACTAGTACGTCACTAATGAAATGATTGGTAAATAAAGTTAATTTTCACCTCAACAGTGGATAGCCAGGGTGTGTTTGTTTCTGCAATGGTTATCAAAACTTGGTCAAAATAAATCAAATTCTTCATGACGAATTCCACAAGGAAAGTCAGCATGTCTAATAACGTAGACCATGTCGATCTTGGATGATGTATTCATGAGTGTGTGGGTGTGTGTGTGGGGGGAATAACACCCCTCCCCCCTCTATGCACATTTTTATCTGACTGTTTATTAAACGTTTTCATAATGTATAAACATGATTCTTTTTTCTTTCTTAAGGGGGCAGGTAGGGACGTTTCATGTGGTTGTAAGATTATGGGTGTGTTTATGCTTCCATTGCGAGGACAGAAACAGTGTTTTCCAATGTTGTTTCAAAACGCCGATCGTAAACGTGGTTCTGGGAGTGCTGTTTCTGCTTAACTTTTCAGAGGCGAAATCATGAACTCCAGCTGACTTCACATTGTAATTTTCGTTGAGCAGGAAACTGGGTGCTCCCTTTTTCGAAGAAAAAAAAATCTGAGTGCTGTTATGGGGAAGGTACGTCGACTGTTATTTAAACATCGAACTATATCCAATATTTTAGTCATTGCATGGAGCTACTTGACATAACCATATAATTTCCACCATGGTGAGGATAATGGAGAGAAAAAATAAAGATTTTTTTTTTTTTGTAAATCCCTCAACATTCATTGTGATGACAAATTGGAAGAGTAATACTATATAGTGATGGTACAATTATCACACATGCAAATGTAACAAGGGAGATGAGAGGTAATTCCGTGGCGGTAACATGCGACCATGGAGCAATGCGACTGTATTTGCCCACATATTTTCATCTCACCGGAAGCATGTACCAAATGACGTCATTTAAACACGTTTACGATTGTGGTTCTGTTTATACTTCCCAAGAAAGCCTGATTCTGGTCAAACGATGTTTACAAACACACCTTTTTGTGAATTTACAATGGTCGTTTTGAAATGTCATTTAAATGAAAGTAAGCATGGACGCAACCGTGTTTTGGACTAATCACGTATGGAAACACTGATTCTGGCCTGAAAAGTGGAAGCATAAACACGGCCTATAAGAGCTACCTAATTACTGAATGTAAAATTTATTGGATCATTCAATCATTGTTACAAGGTTTTAACATGATTATTCTTTTTCTTGCTTTCTCATGGGGAGGGTGCTAAATGTAACGTTTGTTGTATTGACTACCAATTTTAGAATGTTAATACGCTATGCTTTTTTTTTCTTTCTTTCTTTAGAGGGGGAGGGGGTAAGGGGGAAGTTTCCAGTTAATGGGCTACCAATATGCTTAAGGCAATTTTTTGAAAATGTTTAGACATGCTTTTGGTTTCTGCTTTATCTTGGCAATGCTCTTGGTTAATGTTATATCTTTCTTAAAGGGAGGGATAGGGGAAGTTTACCGTGATTACAAGATAATAGGGGCTACCAATGTGCTCGCCGTGATAGACAGGGGTGAGGTAAGGTGACACCTGTCCCTCCTGAAATCCAATCTCAGCCCTGGTTGGCTAGGTGACCAGGGTCCAGGGGTGTGTGCGTGTCACCGCAGGGGATTTACAGGGGCGCAACAGAAACTTCCCTTCCTGCTCTTAAGCCACAGTCAGACTGGCTAAACCGACTCTGAACCGACTACTGGTAAGTCATTGGAAACAACGTCATCCATTTGGAGAGTCTGGCGTTTGTTTTGTCGTTGTGACTGTATCGTTACACACAGTGTCCAAGAGATCTCAAGTTCAAGTGCCCACTGGATAGGATTACACCATCAGTCCTCTGCAGCATTGCCAAGGTTCGCATGGAAAAGCGATATGAAATAAACTGTGAGCCCAAGTTAAACTCTAAACTTTACAAATATAATAATGATCAAGAGGAAAGTTTGATCACCGTCGTACAGTGTATACATGAGTTGCCAGTATCCTGCTTTGTACACAATTTGGTATTCTTGCATCCCCCCTTCCAAAAAAAGTAAATTAATGAATAAAACATGAACAAAAAACTAAAGAGTTAAATATGTTTTTAAAACTAAATGAATGAATGAATATAATTTTTTTAGATGCAAAAATGAATCAATAAAAATAAATGAAAAATAAATAAATAATAAATAAACACACAAATAAATAAATGTATAACAAATGAAATGGTGACATAGTCTGGGATATGAAAAGACATGGAAAGATATCTTGGTTGGGTTTTGCCATCATGCAATAAAATTATGTCAAATTATGAATCTTTAGTTCCTTTGATATGACATGACAAAATGGTAATGTGGATCAGATATCCAGATGCTGTTTCTAATCAAATCAGCTTCCAATGTAAGGGCATTGACCTATAAATCAAGTCAATCAAATAGCTTTCTGACATGTTGATTCTGAATAGTCACACATGTGCATCTGTCTGCAGGGCATACTCTAAAAACGGACAGCCATGCTTCAGAAAGATACTTTGTCAAGATGCATTCCCACTAAGAACAAACTAACAAGCAAAGCATGCTGACGATGCAGTGAAAACGTCCGCAATCCATGCTGCTGGTTATTTGTGAATTGGGCTAAGTTCCATTATTCAGCTTTTTTCTGAGTTCTTTAAAGATCAACAATTCTTAAGATGTTTCTGTAAAGAGTAAAGTTTTTCATCTGATTCAAACACTGTACAGCTATAAATCAATACCATAAAACCTTACAAAACACCCACCAATAATAAACCCAAATTAAAAGTTTTCAGAATAGAAATGGAAATGAGAAATATTATGGAACAATATTAAACTAAAGCCCTGACAAAGACACCCTCAAATAATTAGTAAATATAGATT
This sequence comes from Lytechinus pictus, assembly GCF_037042905.1. Taxonomy (NCBI): domain Eukaryota; kingdom Metazoa; phylum Echinodermata; class Echinoidea; order Temnopleuroida; family Toxopneustidae; genus Lytechinus; species Lytechinus pictus. The sequence goes on from NC_087249.1 coordinate 49,178,354, forward strand.
CTAGCTACACATTTCTTCTTATTATAGTTTTTATATTGTTTGAGATCATCTCAATGTACACTGTATGTGCAATAAAACAAATTGAATGACCTTCGCAATGCCATTTAAATGGCATTGTTTAATACAACCAGTGATAAAATTAAAAGAGAACTATATAATTATCAAGTGTTAAAGGGATGGTCCGGGCTGAAAATATTTATATCTTAATACATAGAGTAGAATTCACTGAGCAAAATGCCGAAAATTTCATCAAAATCGGATAATAAATAATAAAGTTATTGAAGTTTAAAGTTTAGCAATATTTTGTGAAAACAGTCGTCATGAATATTCATTAGGTGGGCTGATGATGTCACATCTCCACTTTCCGTTTTCTTATGTTATTACATAAAATCATAATTTTTTCATTATTTCATACTTGTGTGAATAATATGTCTCCCTTATAATGAAATAAGTTGCAGCAATAAATATCTAATGCACTAAATCAGTTGTCAATCCAATTTTTCTAGTTCTTGGAGGAAAAAATTTGAATAAACCGAATTTCATATAATAAAATACAAAAGAGCAAGTGGAGATGTGACATCATCAGCCCACCTAATGAATATTCATGACGACTGTTTTCACAAAATATTGCTAAACTTTAAAATTCAATAACTTTGTTATTTGTTATCCGATTTTGATGAAAATTTCGGCATTTTGCTCAGTGAATTCTACTCTATTTATTAAGCTATACATAATTTCAGCCCGGACCATCCCTTTAAATCATGGGTGTGAATAGGCTTTAGAGCTTTGTGTTTTTTCTATCACAACTAGGGTGTTCTAAAGTGATTGAAACACTTAAAAGAATGTTAAAACCAAGGATACATGGCTTCCAAACACAATCGTGATAGAACACCACATGGTGAAAACTTAATCTCAAACATTTGTGCAAATATCTTTTCTTTGCCATTGGACGAATCAACATATTTATTACTAAACTATCATTTCTCTTTCTCATTGCCAAGCAACTGTATAATCATATGGATTATTGCAGACTTTTGGCTCAATGATCACTTTTTGCGTTATTTTGGAAGAGGCCTCTTTTCTCCATGTCTGTGACCAAGGTTGATTATTTGTTATTTTCTCTCATTTTAGGTCAATGTCTGCAATTATCATGGGGTAATGACAAATACTGAGGGCATAGTGCCAAGTGGAAAATATTCAGAAATAAATGTGGCAGTTTCTTAACTATAATGTCGAATGGATTTTTCTTTTAATTTGAAAATACTGGCTGATTCAAATGGAAAATAATATATGAAAATATATGGACTCAAGTCAGTTAGTGTCATTTCACATTTTCCAAGAAATTTTGTTACTTTGGCACATGACGCTAATTCAATTCTGTTAATAGAAGTAAAGATTATAATCTAGATCTCATTTGGCATATGAGGATAATCTAATTTCGATCACACAAGTAAAGATTATAATCGCAGATCTCACACCTACAAAGGAAATCACCTCTCATGTTTATTTTCATAAAAGACCAATCTGAAACCAAATTAATAGAAGTCCTTGAAGAAGTTTAATATAGTCTGACATTTTAATCACTGCCAAATCCTAAACCCATCCCTCTAATGTTGGAAATATTTGCATAAAAGTCCAATCAAATAATAAATGTCTATACAAACATGAATGCAGATTAAATATTGAAAAATATAAAACATAAATTTACAGCAACTTGAAACATCCTTTTTTAACTGAATAATAATCAGATAATTATAAATTACAACTTCATAGAACATTTGAGATATTTGAATGTTTTGAGAGCTAGCAATATAATATATAATTATCATATACAAGATCATGTAGCATCATTTATCATTTGACTATCATGTAGTGGTCATATGACCATGGCTATCACATGATGATCACATGACCATCCTAAGTGATCACCTGACTCACCTCATCCTCTGTTGTGATGATACCACTGTCGGTCTTACTGCTGTCTGAGGGCGCTACATATGAGTTGTCGTGGGTGGTGTCACCCGTTGTCATGGCATCCTCACTGGACTGGGCGTAGCCATCGTCAGAGGAGCTTGCTCTCTCTTTGAGTTTTGCATTGATCTCATCCTAGGATGGATAAAAGAAAGGAAGGAAAGAGAGAGAAAAAGAAAGAGGGTAAAAAAAAGAAATAGGATGAACAGAAAAAAGGTAGAAAGGTAGATAGATAGATAGATAGGAAGGAAGATAGATAGATATATAGATAGATAGGAAGATAGAAAGATTTAGAAAAAGATAGAAAAAAGTCATTAGAAAGATACTACATGTAAGACAGATGAATAAGAATATTTCATTTGAAATTCTTTTTTTCATTACAAGTAGTTACGAGAAAAAGGTCAACATTGTTTGAGTTTTTCCATTCTATTCACACACCGCAACACTTGCCTCTGCTAATACAACAATGAAATCAACAATACAGTCATCACAGAAATCAAAACAAACATTAACATCCTCTTCTGTCAGCCTACACACCTGTTGCTATGGATTCTACGAGGATTGCGTGAGGATTTCAATTGGACAGTGGGGTGAACCTCTCATTTCATTTACCCCTCTCCATTACCACTGACACGAACTATTCCCCCTACCCCACTAAAATCATGCTGTGATGTCATGACTTGCATTCTACTGGTCAAATTTACTATGAACCGAGACCGGGCTAATCTCAGGAATTATCGTCTGCCACAACATATGAGTGACAGCGAATGAATGACATGAAAATAGGTGTCTACAGGCATTAACCAGTGGTGGTTTTCACGCAGTGCACAATACTGAGTCTGAATGTAGAGACTAGATTCAATTAAGGACTGTGGTTGCTTTGTTTCACACAGAGAGGAGATATGGAGTCTAGTCTTCAAACTAGACATGGTATAACTTGTTAAAGTGTCAAATTTGAGTCCGTGCTTAAGATAACGGTTACCATGAGCAAAGACCAGATGACCTCAGGAAATATCATCTACAACAACATATGAATGACACTGGCCTATGAATATACAGTAGACCTGTGCTCTTGGAAGCAAGCAATGGGTTATGCTATCTGTCATATCAACAAAACTGACTCCAAACTGATCATTGGTCCGTCATTAGAAATAATGAAGGGAAATGCAACAGATATAGTTATGTCTCCAGAGAAAAGCAACAAAAAGAAGATAAAACAAAGGAGAAATAGGATACGCTCTCAAACTCTATGAAATCTGCAAAAGTTAATGTGGTTCTCCAAACCACATTTTTTTATTCAAGAGTGTTATGTATATTTGCAGTGAGCTAAAAATGCTAAAATGGTACAGCAGACTGTTGTAACTTCCAAATAAATTGGAGGGGGGAAAAATATCAAATTTGTAATCACGAGATTATCATAGTTCTTCAGTGGGTGGATAGTATCTTTCCTGTTCATTTTAACACGCAAAATCACTTTAAAATACATGTATCAGTATGTATGAGTCAGATTAATCTAAAGGCCTCGTCCCACTGGCCGAGGAACACAAAACGTATTCATAACGGATACAGTGGACAAGGAAAATTTCCATCCGTTTCATCTGTTTTATCCGCTCCAGACAATGAACAAGATGGGCGAACAATGAAATCACAGTGGACGGATGCTCGACAGATATAGAGCGTATGAAACACGCATGCAAAGAGTACACAACGGATATATAATGTTTTCCAACGGATGGCAAGATCCTTTTCCGTTTTACACACTCTGCATCGGTAAGTGCAGTGGGACCGGGCCTTTAATAAACACTTTGCTTTTGCACATTTATAATGATATATATCGGACAAGCAATAAATGATCTTGATGAATACAACATGTAATCTATTCTGAGATGTGCTATTATTATCAAACTCTCCTTTAGGATCAAACTTCTTCTATTCTAAAAATATCATGGAAATCTGGGGGTGTCTTCTTAAAATAGCTTCAACCCATAATAGCTATTAACCCGGGAGGCACTTAATACCGGTATATATTTTATCTAATTTTAACATCATTACATTAGACTATGGGGCATCAAGGTTACTGGTATTGTCTTCAGTAATGCTGGTTTATAGTGGTTTATATTGTATGGGGGATATTAGCAATGCTGGTTTATAAGTAGTTTATGTTGAACGGGAGATATTAGTAATGCTGGTTTATAATAGTTTATATTGTATGGGGGATATAAGCAAAGTTCATCCTTAACCGCAAGGGCTATTTCTATAACCATGCAGGAAGAGGGGCATATTATCATACCCTTTACTTTGTAATGATGACACATATCTGTTTCAAGACTTCATAGTTTGTTATATTTCATTGATGCTTACACCATAGAGCTATTCTTACACCAAAGGCTTTATTTTCTGATCTGGAATTCTGATCGAAAATATTATGTAAGCCTATATGTACTACTTTGCCAGAATGATAAAAGTACTCGTAGTTTTTAAAATCCTGCAAGATAAAAAAATGACAAAATAGTATATCAATTTTCAAAATTATGATAAACTTTTGGATGGATTCTTCCAAGACTTTCTCATGAAATAATTGTTTGCTGCAACTACTATCTTTCACCTTTAACTTTTTAAGCCTATCTTTCAGCACAATATCATAGGCCTAATTTAAATAATTTGCGTACCATGACTGTAACGGAAAACTTTTTTATTTGTTTATGCGAATATCTATGGTGTGTATATAAATATATATTAAGTGAATTGTTGGCAGTATAATCTATGTAAATAATTTATGTATATTTTGTTATTTCCATTGAGGACAACAAATGAATGAATCTGAAAAATTACATGAAATACTGATGCTAGAAAAGAGGAAAAACATGCATCCTTTACTACATGTAGACCAATAGGAAACTGACAGTCCCCAAGGTGTTAAGATTTTTTGGGGGAAGTGGCAGGAGGAATTACTTTTGTTAATTCAGTTCCAACATATGCACTTAAAAGCTTCGCTTTTTTAACTGATTTTATACCCGAATCCTAGCCTCTGATGTAAAAAGAGGCCCCTTTGCCAAGCCATAGGAAGATTATCCAATTGACTACAGTGATATTGTATCCACAGTTTACCATTAAGAGTGGGGAATCAAGACTGAACAATCAACCAAAGGATAAGTTGTTGGCCTTAAAGCTTGATGAATTCATTGAACGAGCTCCAGGGGCCTGTTGCATAAAATTACTATGGGGGGGGGGGGCGGAGTGATATCACATCCACTTAACGATGACAGCACTGACCTTAGTGCAATGAAAACAAAGTATGAGAAACACAATGAAATAATGTCAGAGACAGCAATGAAAATTTCGAAAAGATTCGTAAACTTCCAGATAACGAAATGGGTAAACTCTATTATCACAACATTCAGCACAAAGTTAATTTACATGTATGAATGCGATGTCTGTGTATTATGCATTGTAGGCATGCAAAAAACTTTATGCAACGGGCCCCTAGATAGACATCCGCAAAAGCAACTGATGGCACACAGAATCATAAATCCTTTCGGACCACACACGATGTTGAATATCTGATAGGACTCCAATCAAGATTTTTTTAAATAACTTTCATTTAAAGGAAGAAACAGAAAACATTCTGAACACTAACATTGTAGTGATTTGGATTTTGCTTCATGAAGACTACCATAGCCAAGTTTCATGCATTGATGCAAAAAGGAATATTTCAATGGTTACTTTTTTTTAAATATCGTTTCATCAACATGCAAACTGAACCTAACAAAATGTCATCCTAAATTGTACCTGCCAACCCTAACAGACAAAATAAATATCCATAAATAAGAATCTTCTGACATTTCATATTCAATAATATGACAAATTTTTCACAGAAATAGGAACACACAGGTAAAAATGATAATATATTATCCCTAATGGGAACATTCCTGTTAAAAAGAAACAGTTGGCAGGATTAACAGCAAATTAAAGTTATATAAATTAAAATCAATTACAAATATGATATACATTTTGGGTTTGGAAGAGGCAGTGGACCGGTTGGCAAAGGCCAATGGGGTACGTTGGTATGGGCACGTGCTGAGGAGGGATGGCAATCATGTTTTAAGGGCGTTTGAGTTTGAGGTGGTGGTTGGAGGAGGAGGGGACAGCCAAAGATGACATGGAAGAGGCAAATGAAGGATAGGAGAGTCCTGGTAATGATGAAGGATGCACTGAATCAGGCAAAATGGAGGGAGGGGGTAAGAGCGATTGCTGCGAGTGTGAGGTAAATTCGGCCACCTCCGTTCACGGGGACAAAACTTGATTTAAAACTTTGGATTAATACTTAGACCACACACATTGATAGCTCAAAAGGTAGTACTCGGAGAGTTGATATTTTATCCTTAAAGAAAACCTAAACAATTGTTCAATATGAGTTCAGCAGGTAAAGCATTGATCAGAGAAATGACCTCAGAGTCACTCGACTCTTAAACCAAGGGTCAAGGGTTCATATCTCACACAGCGCCAATGTCCTTTGGCAAGGCACTTATCCCCGTTTGTCACTCTCCACCCAGGGGTTAAATGGGTACCTGGTAGGATGTAAAATCCATGTGATTAGATTGGCATGTGTGCACCGATAAACGGTTGCCTGGTCAGGATACTCCCGAGGGAGAGGAGTGCACTTTATATGTGGAACACTGATGGATCCTATGACCGGGGTAATAATACTTACAATATAAAGCACTTAGAAACCAAAGTATGAAGCGCTATATAAATGTAACTATTATTATAGTTAGAGAAATGACCTCATCTTTCTAACCCAAAAAAGGGAAATAAAAGCATTCCTCCACCTACTAGGCGACTTCCACATCTTAATTCCTCACGCCACGCAGACCGCTCTCACGTCGACCCTTCCTTGATAATCTCCCGGGCTGAGTCAGAGCCGAGCGCTTGGCAAGGTCTCCCCACAACAGCTGACCTGGAGTCCGCTGACGAGAGAATCTCTAATTCAATGCAACAAATTACGGAACAAGACGCATAATCAGTTCAGGCTTTGACCCATATTTCTCACTGGAGAATATAAAGAGGCTTCCCTTTTGAAGGCGATGTGAAGTGATCATGGTGGGAAGAAAAGGGGGCAATATTTGGGATTTCCTTCATTAAAATGAGCTCTGTTGCAGTTGTGGAAAGCAGGTACACTGTATTTGATAAATAAAGCCTCAAAATGTGTTCAGACATGCAATGTTCAGCAACAGATTTTGTTATCAAAGAAGTGTTAATCTCATAGTGTATTCATGAATCTCAAATTTTGTGAATTTATGAGCAATATTTTCATTACAACACAGAAGATCTCTATTTCTATACCTTTTTTTCAGGTAAAACTCAGTGAAGAAGTGACATTTCTGAAATTCCTGTGAGGCTCAGATTGACAAATAAACATGGAAAGAATAGTTGTGTCCATTATTCTGACACTGTTTATGATCTTAAAAATTACAAATTCTGATGTATTTACACATTCTGAAACTATGATACAAGATTTTGTTGGTGTTTTATTTTTCTTCAAAATTTGTTTCTTTACAATTTTCTTGATAGTTTTTTGACAAGCAGGGATTGAAATTGTTTTGTTTGTTACACCAATTTCTGTTTAACCCCCTTATGCATTATCGTGTCATGTAAACAGCATTAAATGAATGTATTTCTATGTTTTTTCTTTATGTAGGCCAGAGCCCATTTTTCCATCCCCCAAAATATCACTTTGTTGCTATTGCAGGACACCAATGGTAATGGGTAAAAAGTGTTTCGATGAATATAGGTCGTTTATAAAGAGATATCTCAATTGACTTGTTTTATTTATTAAAAAAAACAGACAGGAAATGACTTGCAGAAAGAGAAATCCAGCACTCGCATTTCCTAGCAATATGGATGTTAGCGTGAGAGTCGCGCTACCCATCTCAATGGAAGCCTTAATCCTGGATAAGTCAGAAAGAGTGAGGCTGCTCAATGAACCTCTGCAGAATCTCACCACAATATCTGGATAATAAGGATGCGGTCGTATTCAAACTTCATTCAAGTTCGTTGCCATTTGGAAGGCTGCCAGTGGTTAAGAGTGGAGGATCACCAAGGAATAGCAAATTGAAATCATGATGATTTCAGAGAGAAGTTGCACGAACACTGATCAAATACTTGTGTTTAATTTTTATCAAATATACATGCATCTCCTACTGTAAAAAGGGGAATGAAGTAGGATAAAACAATTATACATATCTTCATCAATATACATGTATGATTTATTGATCAAATATCATTAAATTCTTGTTGATAGGGGCCTGAGATATAAATAATCAAGGCCACCATTGAGAATTCTCTTTTTTTTTTCATTTTTGAACATATAATATTGGATTTATGTACATGTAATTTATCTGATAAATATATAGTCTTAGATCTGTCTGATAACCGATTGAATATTACAGCAACCCAGAAACTGATATTTGGGGAGATGCATTGTAAAGTGCTTCATCACCCAGTGTATGAAGTGCCAAAGAAATCTTCTCAGATTAATCACAATTCGTCACAGCACAAAAATCAAACAGATCGCAAACTCTTGGATACACCTTATGTGAAAAGGAGAAAAAGCTTAAGGTGTCTGTTTCACAAGCCTTATAACCATAACCAATTAATGCCACAAAATCAGTAGCTTAAAATAATAAGTCTCTCCTTTCTATTGGAAGCAAATTTTATGACACAAGTCGACTTCCTACAAAACAAGACTCAGCTGGCTATATTTTGCTTTCATACTTTCATAGACATTATTTTTTTCATTCTTAGTATATAGGTATAGTATATAGAGGTGCTCTTACTGCCAGGTTTGATGTGTTGAGTGAATAGGAGTTCCTGTCTTTGGCTGAAGCTGGTTTGTCTGGTGTAAACACGCTGTCTTCTGACATGCTGATTCTCTTGTTCAGCTCGCCATCCTCATCCCTATGCAAGAAGGAGAAATGTAAATCAAATAATTGCAATATTTCCTTTATTTCATTTATAGACCCAGACTGGAGTCAAAATTCAAATTGACAAATCAAATACCAATAAAACAAGTTATGAACAACAAAACACAGCAATGCAAGGTTTTTGTATTTTGATTTGCATTTTAAACAAAAAAATGTCCATTTATGATGGTAAAATGATATACTTTGATATCTGTGTACTTTGGTTGTTATTTACAGTTCATAATTATCAGTGCTTTTATTAATTTTATGTTAAAAATTATTATTAGTATTGTTGTGTTTTTCTCTAATAAATAACAATTCATATACCGGTAATATATTATTACCTTGTACAAAGGGGCCTAAACCCTACAAGATTTACTTAAAGTTGACCCTTTCAATTCTTTTGTACTGTGTATGTTGACCTATAATTGTACTGTGAACATACTAAAAAGTATTCTGTCAGCTGGAATAAAATCGAGTACATATTACTATCTCAGAATACTAATTTTGAATATATTCACCACTTATTAGAGCATAAATGGGTGGTATGTGCTACTCACGTGAAATAGGATGGGTGGGAAAAGGGAAGGGCAGATTACATCAACGGATGACAGCTAATCAAGCCAACATCGTCCCCTCCAAATATCCCCAATCTCACCCCAAATGATGTCACACCGTAATTAATAAACGTCGCTAATCTGGCACGGATAACCAACTACGTGAATGTTGCGGGTTCTCAACTATTAATGTTCCCGAGCTGCGATTATTAGCTCAGCTGGAATGCCAGAATTTGAGCATCATCATATCTCTATTAACGACCACATCCTCCTACACACCTACATGTACTTTATAAAGATTTTGAAGGGGAAGGAGTGTCGCTCAATTGTTTTACTGTTTTATAAATATAACCAAGCCTTGCCTTAAAACAGTTAAAGCACTTTGGTCTCAAGCTACATGTATAATATGTATCTTGTACTTTACGATCCAAAGCTTTTCAAAGCATGCCAGTGAAAGTGAATACATGAACAATGTGCATATATTTCAAGATAAATAAAGTGATACAATAGATTATAAACATATAATACATTTGGAATTGAGAATTAAAACATCTTATTGTTTACATTTAATTTAAAGCTAACTTCGAGTAATGTTCTCGATAGGAAATGGTTGGAAGCAATCCTAAAGTGATTATTATACGCCAAAATGCTTATTTATAACAAGAAAGAATAATTATTAAAATAATTAACGCTTGCTGGAAATTTACATCCATTTCATTACTGCATGCTTTTCCTAGTGTATATGTAGCTATCAAAGATAACTGTATATGCGACCACACTTATAAATGGTTAAGCATTTTTTAGTTATTTTCTGATCTTCATTTGCTCATTACTCTGTAGCTTTACATTTTCCAGAAAAATTGTTTGGCGAATATCATTTATTCATAGTTGTTATAATTCTAGGTAACTTTTGTTCAATTCTGTGAACATTTTATTAGACGTAATTGCAAGTACCAGAGTCTATATTTGCCTGCGTTCATTTGAAGTTTCCTTTTTAATATCATAGTCACACCAACGAAACCAAGTGACTGGTACATGTATGTCATTAGGTATACAGTGCGTGACACAGGCGCCGGTCTGACGGTCCCAGACCAGAAACATTTGCTCTCAGGCCAGTAACTTTTCAGAAATAGCCAGATTTACTGGTCCAATATGACCACTAAAAAATATATCAATCTGATACATATATTTTCTTCTCTTTTGTAAATTATAACAAGTGGAACGCCTCTGGCAGTCTCGCCTGCATTACGCAATTTAATATAGCAGCAGTGCTAACTTTGAAAACTACTATAAAATAATCATTCACAAAAACATCATTCATATAATGACATAATACCACGTTCATTGACCATAAATGACATTTGAACGGTGGCTTAAGACTGTCAACTACATGTACACCCATGTCCACATTTCATTCACTCTATCCATAAACTTTCAAAGTTATGATGGCACTTCAACAATTACCCCAACATTGCCTAAGTTTATTGACCTTAACTGACCTTTGACTTGGTTTTGTGACCTGAAACTCACAGGGGATGTTCAGTGATGCTTGATTACTCTTATATCCCAAGTTTTATGAACTAGATCCATAAACTTTCAGAGTTAGGATGGTAATTCAACAAATACCCCCAACACGGCCAAAGTTCATTGACCTTTAATGACCTTTGACCATGGTCATGTGACCTGAAACTCGTACAGGATGTTCAGTGATACTTGATTACTCTTATGTCCAAGTTTTATGAACTAGATCCATAAACTTTCAGAGTTAGGATGGTAATTTAACATATACCCCCAACACGGCCAAAGTTCATTGACCTTAAATGACCATTGACCATGGTCATGTGACCTGAAACTCGCACAGGATATTCAGTGGTACTTGATTAACCTAATGTCCAAGTTTCATGAACTAAATCCATACATTTTCAAAGTTATGATAGTAATTCAACAAATACCCCCAACTTGACCAAAGTTCATTGACCCTAAATGACCTTTGACCTTGGTCACGTGACCTGAAACTCGAGCAGGATGTTCACTTATACTTGATTAACCTTATGCCCAAGTTTCATGAACTAGGTCCATATACTTTCTAAGTTATGATGTCATTTCAAAAACTTAACCTTCGGTTAAGATTTTGAAAATAATTTTCCCAACATGGTCTAAGTTCATTGACCCTAAATGACCTTTGACCTTGGTCATGTGACCTGAAACTCAGGCAGGATGTTCATTAATACTTGATTAACCTTATGTACAAGTTTCATGAACTAGGTCCATATACTTTCTAAGTTATGATGTCATTTCAAAAACTTAACCTTAGGTTAAGATTTGATGTTGACGCCGCCGCCGTCGGAAAAGCGGCGCCTATAGTCTCGCTCTGCTATGCAGGCGAGACAAAAATGGCTCTGGCGTCTCAAAAAATGGCTCTTATTAATTATGTTGTGTGTGTGTCCTGTTTGCTTGTTTTTTTGGTTTTGTTTGGGGGGGTAACAATAAGCAATAAATGACAGCAAAATAAACTCAATCTTTTTTATATTTTTCTTTATCTTTGGGGACCAGTAAATTTTATGTTCGGACGAGTAAAAAATGGATATCTACTGGTCCGACATGATCAGGTCCGACCAGTAGAAAAGGGTAAGTGTGGAGCCGTGGAGTATAATGTTTTTAGACAAGATAAGTCTGGAGTCAGTTCCGCTGGTGTGACCGTAGCATAGGGAAACTACGCTGAAGAATTGAATTGTAGAATGACAATTTAATCAGTGATTCCAAACAGTTCATTTGCGATTGAAAAACAGAATCCCAGATCAAATCTTAAAAGCGTAAATTGAAGAGGAAATTTAACAGATCTATCAAGATAAAATTCAGGGATGGTATTCTGAGATCCATTTTATCTCAGATAAAATAAAATATTTTATCTCCGTTAAAATCAGCAAGATAAAATACCCTTAAAATCTCTCCGAATTGGTATTCTGAGAACAATTTTATCTTCATTTTATCTCTGTAAGACACGCCTATTTTTAAATCAATATCCAATTAGAAACGCGCTTTTATAGCTCTCTCATATCACTCAACCAATGGAAATCCATTCCGCTAGGAGGTGTGGCAAAGAAGTCAGATTGCGTCAATTTATTGACTTCAAATTCGCTTGCGCTATACGCTTGCGCGTCTTTCAGAGATTTCTTTTTAACAAAAATGACAATACTCTTCTTTTTTTCGAAGTCTATTTCGCATCTTTTTAAGCATCATTTCATAGACAATAGTTGTCAAGAAAATTATTATGAAATACTTCCTGATTGTACAGGAATAACTTTAAGGTGTTGTTCTCAATGAATATATAATTTTTCTTCATTTTCTTGTCAACATTTAGAGTTCATTCACCTAGAAATGTTGACGAAATCAACGTCGCGGAGATAAAATAGCCCCTACCCTCTTTTAAGTTTATTTTATTTTTTTCTTCAAAGTAACTTGGGCGCAAGCACATCATCCGCGTTGCTATGTCCAGATACGCATTGGGTATGTCTACGCAGCCACTGTTCTGTAGCGTATCATCATAGATACGCAAGATAAAATTTATACGCAAGATGAAATTTTAAATTTTATCTGAGAGATAAAATGTCATCTCAGAATACCAATTTCATTTTAAGAGATAAAATAAAATATTTTAAAGATAAAATGACCTCAGAATACCGCCCCTGGTCTCCAGAATCTTAACTACATGAACTACTTGGGCACTCTGCAGAGTAGATTTGGCACATTACAAATCACATTTTATTATTATTATATTGAACCACACTCATCACAGAAAACAGAGAGAACCAGTATAAATAAAAATGTACACATGCAGTGTTATGTCTATGTCCTTATCAAATATTGTCTGGAAACATTGTGCAGACACATGTAGTGATAACATATTCTACAGCAATCAGTGGATAATTACCACCAGAAACATAGTTCGTTTAAGATCGACTTTTCGATAGCAGCTGAAATAAAATCAAATTCAAATTGTTCTTTTATTTTGAGCAGCAAATGCCTAATATAGAAATGTACTCAAGTAAAACTGTGAGTGAAATTAGCTCTGCATTCCACCTATTTTATCAGGTGTCTGCAATCTATTTTCATTCCACATCTGATGTACACATGATCCGATATCTAGTCACATGATCTCAGATATCGTGCACTTCATCAGGATGTTAAACTCACGGGGGGTGAAGGAAAAGCGATTTAATTACATTTAATTCTAAATGTCATGATCTCATGTTTGCAACATTCATGTTCAGTTTCAAGCTCACAGGAGTGCAGGTGCACTTTTCTTCACAGAGAGTGACTTTTAGTGCACTTTTGTTTAGTATTGTCTGCCTTTTATTTCTTTGTTATATTCAAATGCCAAGTTTTTGTTAATTTATCTTTTTATTTTTCAATCCCAATTTTTGTTAATTTCTTTTCTTCTTTTCCAATCCAAATTTTGGTTAATTTCTTTCATTTTCCAATTACTTTTGAGGCAGAATCCTTCTGTCATAAAATCATCTTCATCTTTGTATCCTGTTAAGTTACATTTTGGTCTGAATGCAAAAATACATTGGTGTTTAATAGGATGATGTCATTATTTATTCATGCTGTAAATGCGTGTTTGTATTTTTTAGACTAATCATAATTGTTACAGTATTGCAGAAGCAGGTGTAATATGAATATTAAAGCGATGGTCCAGGCTGAAGATATTTATATCTCAATAAATAGAGTAAAATTCACAGAGCAAAATGCTGAAATTTTGATCAAAATCGGATAACAAGTAACACAGTTATTGAATTTTAAAAATTTGCATCATTCCAGTGAAACAGTTCTGGGCATGTCTTCATGAATATTCATTAAGTGGGCTGATGATGTCATATACACACTTGTACTTTTGTATTTATTATATGAAATTAGGTTTACTCAAAAATGTTCTACCAAGAAATAAAACAATTGGATTGACAACTGATTAAGTGCATTAGTGATTTATTGCTGCAACTTATTTTTCATCATAATGGAGACACATCATTTACACATTTTATGAAAATATGAAACAATCATGATGTCATGTTATAACATAAGAAAAATGAAAGTGGGGATGTGACATCATCAGCCCACCTAATGAATTTTCATGAAGACATGCCTAGAACTGTTTCATCAGAATAATGCAAATCTTTGAAATTCAATAACTTTGTTATTTGTTATCCGATTTTGATGAAATTTTCAGCATTTTGCTATGTGAATTTTACTCTATTCATTTAGATATACATGTAAATAAGTATCCCTTTAAGCCCCAGTTTTATCATTTGCATGATTAATAAATTAATAAAGGGTCTTATTATATAAAACTGAGTAACTGAACTTAAGATTGATTTTAACGATTGATTGTACATCGATCTCAATGCAATCATTCTTTAAAACATGGTTCTAAAATCAATTACTCAGCTTTGTTAACCGTGGATATCTTACCCTCCTCTTTCTAGTTCACTTGTTGACTTTGATTTGCTCTTGTTTGGTGCGGAGTCTCCTTCCGATGCTTTTGAACTCTTCTTCTTCTTGAAAATCTTCTTTATCGACTTCCATGCCTTGAACTTTTTCTTCTTTGGTGCACCTGTGAACATTTCATTACAAATATAGATTTTAGCTTTACATTCTGCATTATCCCCTATTTTGGAATGGACTAGAATCTACAAAATCGTTGTATTTGTATTTTCAAAATACTGGCATCATAAATATTTCCAAAATATGCCTCCCCCTGGTATTGCTTCCCAATTAGGCGTACAAATTCAATCAAAACAGCTGTACCTATCAACTCCACACCCGCTCTCTCCTCCAAACCCAATTGTTTGAGAAAAGAAGGGAGAGGGTTCTCCTTGACCATTCAGATTTCAAGATGGGGGGAGGAGGGAATTACCAGGGTACAGATACAGATACTAATGCGAACAACCAATTCCATCTAATATAGTCAATTAATTCCCATCCTCTGATTGAGTTTTCACAAGAAAACTGGGGGAAATAGATCCAAGGTATTAACTTCTTTTTTGGGGGAAGGGGGGGGGGCCTTAATACCTGATTGGTCAAGCTCACTATCACTCAGTACATCTTCCCTGGGAATTCTCGGCACTATCACCATATCATCCTCTATGGCCTCTGCCCCGCCCTCTGCTTCTTCCATAGCTGCTCCTCTTTCGGCTTCCTGAGCCCCGCCCTCAGCCTCCAGAGCTCCGCCCCCAGCTTCCTGCAGCTCCTCCTCCTCCTCCGTGCCTTGCTCTCTGCCGTTCACCACCTGAACAGCCACCGACATCTTGTTGGGTGGTAGGATAACTACATTATGATAAGTATGCAAAATAGTTTCCGATTTAAACCTACATGTAAATCCAAAATCTAGTCTCAAAATCGTGTTCTGACAGAATATGATAGAATTTTCACAAAGATCTTTTCAGTAAACAAATAAATAACACAAACGGAAAGAAAAAAAACCCTAAAACCCCTATAGAGTTAAAAAAGAGAACCCTTTATTATACTGACAATCACTTTAACTCTGATTTTAATGCCTGTAATGTACAGTATATATTTTCTTCATGATACCATGAATCTACAATGATATTTTGTATGTCAACATAGCCATCCTGGAGCAGAATCAAACTATCCAAGTTAAGATAACAATCACAAGCATGTAAACTCCAAATGGCAATCTCCAAATAGATCCTTGAGTTTGACGTCATATCATGACTTTGAATTGGCAAGATATTAAAAGAGTGCATGGGGAATGAATTGGGAGAGATGGTGCATCATAAAAACAGACAGCATGGAGTACTGATTGAGAAAGAGAGAGGGGAAGAAGGTAAGAGGAGTAAAGGTTGAGAGGGGGAGAGAGTGGAGGGGAAGGGGTAAAGAGAGAAAGAGAGGGTAAAGCTACATAAAAAGCATTTTAACCGAATAGACAGACAGCAGAAGACAGTTCATGCAAACATGTAGGATTGCTTGTTAATAACAATCTTTGATGGATGTACATTTGCCATTTGTTCTGGATATCATACTACGGTATATATTTTTTTCTGGTTGAAATTGATGAATAAATTTCAAATAAAAATAAAATGAGCTAAAATGTCATGGGAAGAAGAGAATTTTCAGGACGTCCAGGTTAAAAAAGTGACATCACCGTTGTGAACGAACCGTATTGATGAGAACCAGAGTATGCTATTTTCATTCTTGCTGAGATAATAATACTGTAACACTATCCTTGCCAGAGTCATTACAAACTTGCCCTACCTGTACGCATGTTGATTGTTGCCATGGCGATTAAATCGTGGCAGTAATCAGCTAATGCCAGAGGTGAGCCGAGAAACACAAGAGCCAATAAATTATGATCTGATTTTAAGAGTGCCAAACAATGTCTCACTCAAAATTCCTCATTATGTGTCTTCTCAATTTTACAGCAAGAAATTACAAACATAAGTGTGCATAGTGTATATATTTTTACCAAAGCAATTTTGTTTTGATTTTCAATATCAGGAAGCCAATGAATTATGTGTATCTGTTACCAGACAATATTAATACCAACATTGCAACATAAAATTTAGGAAAACAAAAGTAATAGTCCAAACTACTCAAGTGCTTTGTACAGTGTAGTGATGCAAACAAATGCCCAAGACCAAAGTTGAAAAACCTTCAAACAACTAACTCTCTCCTTTCCTCCTGACTCACTTTTCTCCTGACTTTGCAAAACATTAATTCCCAGCTCAAAGATTATAAATATAAATATCCTAAGCAAACCAGTATGACAAAGAATCACAATCAAGATGTTTAAAATTACCATGAATTCTCACCTTCATCAACCACAAATACATCCATGGTTTTGTTTTGCTTCTGACCAGAAGGTCGTCGCCCAGGCAGGATATTCCGCTTTAAATTCCAAATCTTGCCAGCAAGAGACAACTGTATTATAGTTTGTTGTTATATTCGAAGTTCAATTTCACTTTAAACATCTGGCTTTGATTCAGCAGGTACAATTGTATGTACATAATATGATGACGACTTCAACCACTGATGTTAGAAGGGCGCAAGTCATATTCAGCGTTAAGAGTCACTTCCGAATTCAACTTCACTCAAAATTATGAACATCTGTCTCTGTGAATCGACATGCAGGTACATGTATTATGACAATGAACTCGAGCACTGCTGCTAAAAACAGAAGAATGACACAAGTCATATCATTCAGAAATAAACGTCATTTCCAAATTCATCTTTACAATAAGAAAGTCTCTTTGATTCGACAGCTACATGCAGGTGTTATGCAATGACAATGTGGATATTCATAGTTCTAAGAATGGCACAAGTCAGCGATTTGGCGATAAGATTCACTTCCAAATTCAACTGAAATACATGTACAGTGATAAACATCTATCTCTTCATTTGACAGATACACGTACATGTAGGTGTTAAGCGATGAGACTGACTTCATCAAGCCCTGATATTAGAAGGATGCAGGTCATAACATTCAGAGTTTACTGTTACTTCCAAGTTCAACTCCTAAATAATGATAAACATCTCTCTCTGTCGTTCGTGTTACAGTGTAGGATCCTAGGATTTTCAACGTAATCTATTAACTTGAAGCATAAGAACGAGAAGGGCACTAAAATTCTGTCACATCAATTCCACAGGAAGGTATCAGTAAAACAGTAAGGGAGAAAATCATAATATTGACAGGTGGTTGTTACTCGTCTAACATGAACTTCAGTGTGACCCGTCTCACCAACTCGGCAGGCAGCATTAGAACATGATGATATACATGAAATCTTCGGGTAATGGAAGAAGGGAACAAGTCAAAACATCAACAAAACACTAAGCATTAAATGCAGAAGGTCATAAGTCTTTTATCACTTTATTCATAGTTCTTGAAGCATTCATGTTGTTCTCCAACTTTCAAATTCACTGGTTCAGGTAGGTATAGAACATCTCAATATAATGTCTCAATGCTATGAGTTACCAAATCGCAAAGATACACAGAAACACAAATCACCAAATTCACAGTTGGAATAGTGTGAAAATACAACGTCACAGCTTACAGCATCACAACAAAGATGACCTATAGAACAACTTTCATAATAAGTCACACATTTCAGTCAGCCATTACAAGCCAAGGTTCATCACCACAATGACATCCTAGCTCACAAGCTCAGTGGGAAGCAACTGGAACATGATGCCAATGGCTTTGAGCATCAGACAATACAAGAAGGGCGCAATCTTAACCCCCATGGAGCACTCATGTACCCATCTGATATCCGATCCACCTCCCCCTCTATATGCGTTGATGTGATTTTGCCTTCAGCAGATTCTACCTTGGAGCGACGACTTAGCAACAGCTCAAAGTATCAAGCGATAAACCACACATATTCAACTCTCCTATGAAGAAGGGTGAAAAGAGGGAGAATCGTGGAAAACGAGGCTATAGACATCTCCGTCCCGAGGGAATCATGGACTTGACAATTTTTCCCATATCAAACTCCAAAGTCTTTCCGGCGCTGCTACGACGGCAGAGGTCAGAATCGTTCTTCAGCGGTGAATCACAGCAGACAGGCGGAGTGGCAAGTCAAAGTGGTGGTTCAGAGGGGATTAGGGGTGGGTTGATTGAGATTGAAAGATGTCGATGGAGGCGTCAAGAGCAGGCTTCTGGTAGAAACTCCAGCTATCTTCTTCCTGTCCTTTTTCCCATACCTTCACATACATTTACACTACTTAAAACCCTGTGCATGTTATGGTGACAAGATGAACCCATTGCAAACTGGAACCAGGTGATCCCAGTACATAGTCTAGTGGACTGACAGAAATCAATAGTCTACATGTCACTGTTTACTGGAATCAGGGAAACGTCTTACAAAGAGTTGCGATTGAACCGAATCCGATCAATGGCAACTATGGAAAGCCGCAAAGTCAACATATACAATGCATGTTTTCTCCAAAAAAAATTCTAGATATGAATGTATATCCATAAATTCATTTATTTCTTGACAGTTCGGTGTGTTCTCCTTTGTTTACAAAGGACATTTTGCACATTTCCTGTAGAAAAATAAGGACACTGATGGATTTCCAGAGAGTTACGATTGATTGGATCAATCGTAACTCTTTGGAAGACGGGGCCCAGGTGTTCCCTGTGCACAGGCAATGTAAATTGTAAATAGTATTTCTCAGGGTTCATGGGCTTAAATTCATAATACCATATGAAAGCAAACAGGCCGATGACTTGTGCCCTTCTGGCTGTGAAAGAGTTGATCCGTCAGATTCACCAACACCTCAAGATAATGAGCCAAGATGAGTGATCCACACATGTTGGAGAGTGTATTAACAAGTGGCCACATGTTCTAACACTTTGTCATCTCCATTCCTCATGAAATACTTGTAATTTTTATCTTTCAGTCAGAACAAATTTCAGCAGTGAAAAATCATTTTATACATGTTCACCCCATCCCCCTAGTCTGCTGTGCAAACCCTTCACTCGAGTAAAGGGTCTGAATTGCAGCCAACTCATGCCTTATCTACTGAAGGCCCTCTCGCTGAACTGAAACAGCAAGTTTTGTATATGCTAGTCTTTGCGTGGAGACACACTTGTTGATCAAAGTTTCAATCAGGGTCTGTGCCTGCAGACTACCCCCCCCCACTTTTGAATTCTTTACGGAGCCCCTCTCCCCTTTTCTGTTTAATACTGACCTTCTGTGAAATCTCTCTCCTCTTCCTCGAGTCTTCTATCCCCCTTCTTTGCAGATCTTCTTCCTCCTGCGTGACGTCTGTTCGGTTCTAACTCCTTGGCGCTCGTGGCATTGATGTCCAACCGCCAGTTTTCGGGAGGGTCGATGATGTATCCCGGATCGATGAGGTCCTCGGTGATGGCGATATCGTCGTCGTTGGGATCGATGCAGCCCTCTGTGTCACTCCGCTGGCTGTGAGGGTCCTCTGTTATTTCCGTGCTGTGATGGCGTGCTTTTCTGCTGCTTTTTTTCTTTGTGAGACCTGAGGGTGTAACATAAGAAGATACGCTTGATAATTACAACTGATTATAACTTTTAGTACAAGATTTGCTATCTGAAGACTTGCAATCGTACAATTGATTGCATCTTTATTGAAAACAGGGCACAAGAAAATTACTTTCTGCTGCTCTTCTTCTTTGTGAGGCCCAGGGTCCCATAACACAAAGGTCAGCGATTGATCGTACGCTTGATTTTCACGATTGATTGTACATTGTAGTCAATGGAATCAATCGTAGAAAAATGTTCTACGATCATTGCTAAGTTTTGTGTTACAGGCCCCAGGGGTGTAAAGAGACACTTTATAATTACGACTGAATGTTTTTTGTACATGGTTAGCAAAAGACTCATCTACGCTATCAGTTTAAAAATTGATTGCATTGCATCTTTAAAGTAACAGCCTTACTGGAAAAACAGTGTCCCACGGTATGTGCCACAATGTGGAACACATCGTGAAATCACCTTCACACTGTTAAATTTGAACATTTCAACGGTGTGAATCACATTGTGTGACAACAGTTACAGTGTTGATTTAATTTCCAAAGTGTGAAAAAATCTTCACACTGTTGAATTTGAGCATTTTAACAGTGTGAATAATATTTTCACCCTTCACTAAAGTAAACACACTGTGATCACACTGTGTGACGCTGTTCTTTCCAGCAGAGAGGGCACAATAAATATTTCTTTTCAAATTAAGAAATTTCATGATGATGAATGACAAAATCCATTTGCAATATTTTAATACCTCCTATCTGAAATAATACAGTTTATATATTTCATGAAGATACAGTGTATGCACATCAATGGTCAATATACTTTGAAAGATCATCCAATATTCCAAAAGAATCAAGATTTATCTTTAACATTGATGAACATGCAGTAACCTTTTTTTTTTATACAAAGCTACAGATTTTTTACACCCCACCCCAATTTTAATTCAGAAAAAAAATAATCTGCCCATCTTGGAGTGTGAGGCATCCATACATTCAATTCATCCTTCAGTATAAACCACGATGCAGATCCTCAACTATCGTGATGAAAAACCAAATTAAATTGTGGCGGCTGAACAAAAAGTCAAATGAATTTGAATAGTTCTACAGTTTAGATAAACCAATAAAAAGTGTACTTCTTCATATCACCTGCATCCAACCAAAACCTAACTCTCAACTGACTCATCAATTATTCAATGTCCCGGAAACGAATGTGTTTTCAACGACAAAGCTTCCATTTTACCCCCATCAAATAAAGTCAATTTTGTGGTTGAGAAATACCAATCAAGAGCCACTTCAAACACACCACAATCATGTTGACTTTCATGAAGTCTGATTAGTATTTAATTGTTGCAATGCAATGTCAATAACTGATCCATTTAGTAATATTCCATCAGGCAAATTGATCTGATTGTATTTTTGTCGAGAATGTATGATTAATTACTAGTAATCGGATATATATCAACTATTAAAATCCATGCAGATATTAAAGTGTGAAGGTCACACAGATAGCCTATATATTTGGTGAGATACATGTACATACATGTTAAGATTTCATGGTTCATAATATTGCTTTATATATTTTCAAGGTAGTGCAAAACATGTAAATTATGCACTATTTGTATCATATTATATGGTACAAAATAGAGTACGGTACAGTACTGTAGCTGGCAAAAAAATACGAACAGCAATTATTGCTTTTATAATGTATTAAAGATATCAGAACAAACAGAAAGGTATTTTTTGTATTTCAAACTCCTCTCCATGCAAACAAATATATTTATATTTTCTGTCCGCTTTCCCTATATTCACCTTCTGTTAATTTCATCAACCATGACTTTCCCACTGGAGATCTTATATTTTCCAGATGTAGAAAATATCTGCTAATGAAATTCAAGTAATTACTGTTACCGCACAAAAGCTTCAAAGACATGAATGACATCACAGACTGAAACAAAAGGCTCCTACTACATGTGTATTAACTGTAGGCTCTGCATGATAGAATTTAGACAAAGAAAATGCTGATTTCTGGGGAAATATGGTTTTTCTTCACTATCAATTTGAATAATAGCATACTGTAATGCCCATGTACATGTAACACAGGTCTACACAGTGAATATTTTAGGCCTACTTTACAGATTACACTATTTTAAGAAGAATATGAATATTAAAATGAAGTGCAGACAATTATCAAGGAAGAATGAAGAAAAAAGGCACAAGCAATTACCTGTAAGTGTAATATCATCCAGGTAGAATAAGAGAATATGATGCTGAAGTCAAATCACCCAATAATGCTTTAATCAGAATAACACTGCCAATTTGTTCCCGTTTTCCAAGTTACAGTAAAAATAGAATATTATAATACCTCCATGAATGAATTACAGCCCAATATGTATGTTGGCCTACTACGACAACTCCTACATTTAGCAGCAGATGAAATTTGTTTAGACGATCATCATACAGAAAAGTAGATAGATCTCTTTTATGATATCAATCCTTCTTCGGATTTGCAGAGTGCGAGATAGGACTTCATTCACAAAGAATGATGCTAGTATATTCATCCAGGCAGAAAGACAAAGCAGAAAGAACATATGAAGTATTTCCATGTCAGCATGGGTCAATGGATTTCTGGGGCTGAATTAGAGGAAATTGGAAATATGCTGTTAAAGAACAAGAAAAATCAAAATAATATTTCATGTTTGCAGTACCTCAGCATAAAAATTTCTTCTTTATAGCTCAAAAATGTATAAAACAATAACTACCAATTGT
This sequence comes from Lytechinus pictus, assembly GCF_037042905.1. NCBI lineage: Eukaryota > Metazoa > Echinodermata > Echinoidea > Temnopleuroida > Toxopneustidae > Lytechinus > Lytechinus pictus. The sequence continues at coordinate 49,201,624 of NC_087249.1, forward strand.
TCATAACTGAATTTCTTCAAATTTCACATAAAAAATGCTTCTTTCTTTACGTTTCCTTTTACCGGGTAATCAATCTAAAGCATGTGTGTATACATGTAGTTTCTCAAAAGCAAAAAGAAGAAAGTATTTGTCACAGATAAAAATGAAAATGTTCAGCGTGTATAGTAATGCTATTTCCAATTGATATGTTTATTACTTTATATGCCAAGCAGACCAAATTTATCTATTGGAACATGATCTTTTTCACTTGTGTCCCATTCAAGATCATGGAGGATTAGCTAAAATTTTGCTGAAATAAGTGTTTGAAAGGGAGCCACAAATGAATGTGTACAAAATCAATAGGCAGTTAAAATTTATTTATGTTTTAGATCAATAAGTCTACACCAGAGTGTGAGTGCAAATTCACCTCTGCTGCAACCAGACAGGCAATCAAAATAGATGTTGATGAAAAACTATCAATCAATAACAATAATACAATTCAATGTTTACCTTTTGCACTGCATAATAATTAACTACTGGCTGAATGAAATGAATCATAATCGCAAACAATATAAAGTCAACGAAGCTCTCGATTGTGGTCAAGCATGACTTGACTTCTCCTGCAAACTGTAAATGTTAAAATTTTCTTTGTTGGTTGTAGATCATATTATTTTGTTTAGAATAACTTTTCTATTTTGTATTTTTTTCTTTATGATTCATACCTAAATCAATTACAGATATATTATGTTTGTTACATAATGAAAATTGTATTGTATACGAATGTTATATATATGAATGCAGAAGAAAAATAAATCAAATCAAAAGAAAATATTATTTAGTAAACTTCTGACACAACAGGGTATGCATAACATGTACATGTAGGCTGGAAATGTTGTTGATTATGAAACTTGTACAAGACTGGTTCAATCTACTAGCATATGTGAGTTCATGAAATATAAATTAAAATAGTAAATAATCAAATGTGTACATACATGTACATGAGTGTTTAATTGACAAAATTTCTATAGTGATATAATTGGATCTAAACATTATTATTGTGTTACTGTAAATTTGTATCTTAATATCGATTTGATTAATTGCTTCACATCAATTTTAATTTTTTCGATAATAATTAATCATATTTTTGCTAATATATAGCATTTAACACTTACATGTACATGTACTTTATAAGAAGTCTCTTAGCACTCTACAATAAATGCAGAATATTTACCCTGGATTTTACACTATGCACTCTGCGTTTCAAGGAATAAATTCCTACCAAACAAAACAATTTTCAAACAATATCAACAGGAGTAACCTACATGTACCTGTAAGCAGCTGAATATGAAAATAAGGTGTTTTTGCTCTCAGAAAATCATCTTTCAATGCAATACATTTTCTACATCTTCCAGACATTGTGGTTTTCGTGGGGAAACACAAGGGTAAGGTACTTGTACAATTGTATTATGGAGACTGCGGTTTCACAATAGTCCTCCATTCCATCTTAAAGGGACTATGGATGTGTTTATGGCTCCAATTTCAAGGCTCAAATTAGGTATTTGATACATATTAAGGCATTTTTCTTTATAGAAACCATTGAATTTTCATTTTAACAGTGATCGACACTCACTATAGGTGCATTTACGATAATCATCGCCACCCCCCCCCCAAAAAAAAAAAGGAGTTCTGCACATCATTGTATTATGTTTCTAGGGATCTAAATTATGGAAACAGGATAATATCCACTTCCATCCCCCACCCCAATACCTAAGGCCCGGATTGTGTCCCATATATACCCACTCTTAATCTCCCCCCCCCCCCTTCCCTCTCCTCAACCATGGATTTCCTCTATTTCATCAATTTTCCTTTTTGTGAATATCCCTCTCCCCTCTTAATCATAAATTCCCCAAATTTTGCCAATACTGTGAATCTCTCTCTCCCTCTCCACCCCCCATCATTATTTTTTTTAATAGTTTCTTTAATTTCCCTATATTTTGAATCTCTCTTTCCCACCCCCCCCCCCACCCCCTTGTGCCCCTTCAATCATGGATCATGGATTTCTTTCATTTCAACAAGTTCCCTAATGTTGTGAATTTCGGGCCAGACAGAATTTTCTGAATGAATCATACAGGAAAGTCAACATCCTTCGTCAGGAGATGTACACACCTTTCCATGTTCTTCCTCTTTTCCTTCTTTCTTCAAATTCAAGACTGCATGGGGCCCAGTAACATAAGGCTAAGCAATCGATCACATGGATCATCCAGTGTAATCAATTACAAAAATAAGCCGAACGATCGATTGCCAAGCTATATGTTACAGGGCACTTGGGAGACTTTATGAAACAAATAGTGATTCTCACTGACCACCTGTTATAAGCTACTGCAAATGCTTGCATCTGATTGGCTGAGAGCAAATTACTCAAAGAAAATCAATGACAAAACCTTTCATGAAACCCTCCCTGGGTTGAGAACACTCAGTGAATAGGTCATTTCAGTCTGATTATTTTCTCTCTCTCTGTTTTGGTTTTTATACTGACAGTTTCAACCATGTTTTTCTTCACTTTAAATCCACCACAAAACTTTGGTTAATATTGATGCCTATATATATTCCACTTCTATTTTTTTCATTATACTAAATCAGACAAATTATACCTATCAAATACATCCGATTTGTTGAGTGTACTACCTGTATGTTCTGTTTCCAAATATTTTTTAAAAATTCATTTTAGTGTGTAGGCCTATGTTGATACACGTATGTACAGGAATACATGTTCATTTTTTCAGGTGTTCATTAATATTTTCAGGACCGATTTCATATCATGACTATACTGTAGGGAGATGTGTCTGGTTCCAAAATACATGTACATGTATGTGAACAAAAACTGGAGATAAACATCATAACTTCACATTAAAGTACAAATCATATTCTGCATCAACGTCCTTGGCCATATATATAGTACATTGGAATTTCCAGTAGACCACTCGGCCATGAAAACCATACATATGCCTACCACTCCATCTTAAACCCCCATCACACTTATGCCGAATCAAGCAGAATTGGCCAGAAGGAAAGGACTATTGTTCGACCACCAGTTGGTCATTTAAATTTACTTCGAACACCGTACGAAAATACGCCTCGAATGTTTTGAACATGACCAAAACCTTTGGGACGGCCAAAAGAAATGACAAAAACATTTCGAATGCACTCAGAATGCAGTCAGAATATTTAGAATGCGCCTAGAGTGTCCAAGAATGTAGCACGAATTATCAATCTAAGTCCATTGCAATTCATTTTGACTAGTGTATGATGATTCACCTGGTCAATTTACTGAATTTCAACTCCAGTTTAGTGAATTCATAAGTTCCTCCAAAAAATGTCTAGATTTTTAAATATTTTTTTCGTTCCAGCTTCTGATTGATTCCTGCTGATTCCGAATAAGTGTGATGGGGGCTTTACTTGTAGTAAGTTTGCAGTGACAGACCCTAATTGAAACTTTGATCAACAAGTGGATCTTGACACAATACTAGCAAATTACAATTTGCTGCATCAATGTGAGAGATAGAGGAGCATTCTGCACACAAGTTATTGTACTGTAGGCTGTGATTCAGACTACTTACGTACATATAACTCAAGTGAAGGGTTTGCACAGCAGACATGTATACGACATATTACATTTTCTGAATACCACTTCATGAGCTCTAGAACTGACACACTTGATATATAAGTTTACAATGAAAATAAGTTTACAATCTAATTAATCATAATTTTTGTTGCCATATCAGGCAATAATCTAACACCACTTGGAATGGCCAGAGAATTATGCTCTCAACCTACATATATGTTCCCATGCCACAAAGCAGCAATTGCACGATAGAAGTTCCCACGTAGGTCCTACATGTACATGTAATGTAACGAGGGATGAAATATTTGTCTTTCCCAGTCAAGAGCTCATGATCCCCTTTTCCTTTTGAGCAATATCCTATCATGTATCATGAAGCTGCTCAGAATCCCAGCAAACCCCCGAGAAACCCCTAAATAAATCCACCTGCTCTATTTAAACATCTAGGTACCTCCATAACATACATCCTACATGTACACCCTTGCATCCAAGACAAGTCACCAACTTCATCAAGCATCTATAAACCCCAGATGAGCCTTTTGGTGCAATTTTTAGACACATTCCGTCTTTGCGGCAATCCCTCCCAAATGCTACCTTAAGATGTCGCCAGATTATCACCCCCGTATCTTCAGATCTAGATAAAGTTCTGAGCCAATCTCTGCCTGTTCGAGGCTGCTAATCTGTGAGCCGCAGATGCTCTTGGGGAAGGTACGTTGTACGTGTCGACATGTCTCCATGAACATGAATGTTGAGGAATGCATTTACCTGCACGTTTTAAAGGACAGGTACATTTGGACGTGGGTGGAGATTAGAACGAGGAAGGATTAAGGCAGTGGTGTGTGATGGAGCTGCTAGATACACTAAACTGCGAATTCATGACAATCTATGTATTCACTGGCCAAGCTGCATCAAATATGAGAAAATAATTCCAGTGAATATTTGCTTCTTAACAATAACAAAATGAGGGGTTTTTAAAACCAAGCTTTCTGAGATTATAAAAACTGAAGTACAATTTGATTATTTAATTTCTATAGACCACAGCAACTATCAAAAATGATTGGTCAAAATAACCGATGTGATGGTAAATATGTGTCTGACCGATTCATTGTTTAAAATTTACCAGAATTTTTAATATTGACCATTTTTATCGGTCAAAACACATATTCACCAACAGAATGGTTACTTTGACCAATCAAGAGTACAGGAATAGGGCTCCAAGGGAGGTCCAAGAGAGCCTGGGAGGTCGGGCGTTCAAGCCCCGGCCGCGTCAGACCAAAAGACATTAAAAGATAGGAGTTGCTGCTACCCTGTTTGGCGTTCAAAAATTCAAGGGATAGAGCTACGTCGATCTGGCACTGCACAGTGGCTGCCCCGCCCACGATCTATTGGGCAAAAAAAAAAAATTCGAACTATAAAATAAATGGATTTCATTTTTTCTTTCCTACAGGTAAACTTTATCAAACATAACATGAGGATGAAGATTTTTCAATTTAATGTTTTTGAATTACCTCAAAATCTTGTGAACTGCATGTACAATGTCTAGGATCTAGTCATCATACTACTATGTCGCTATGTCAGGAAATCATCTAACAAGCTCAAATTCCAGGATGTCAATTGACTTATATTTTACAATAGAGGACATGCTTGTGTATGCAAGCAAACCGAGCCTGCTGACATAAAAAACAGCAATCTATCTTACTTAATATTTCATATTGACAATAAATCTAAGGTAAACCAAAAATTGATTTTATATCCATGATATACAATGAGCTTGTAACACTTTTATGGCCTACATGTCTAGACTCTAGGTGTATGACATACTCCCACAGCACTCATCAGACGGTGCGTATATATACACATACACTATGGAATTGATCTTCTACGATTAAATGCAAAATGGAACTATTTTAAATTAAAATGAGATTTTGAAAACAAACAAAAAACTATTCTGTTTCTAATCAGCATGAAGAATGCATATAAATATTGCTGAACATTGCAGTCGTGGCATATGGAAACTGATGATTACAATTGGATACGTGCCAGGAGAGTGGCATTTGAAAGTGCCAACAGCATGGCTAGTAGTCAATTACAACAATACAAAGAAAGCAACAACTAAAATAGTATCAAATTACAAAGTTCAAGTCTGACCTTTAGAATATGATACAGTAATTTATTATTTCTCATCTGATTTGGCCGTCCACTGGTCAGATGAAACTTAGAAAGGGATGTGATATATCATTATCGAAAAGTGATGAATGACATGAGCTCGCCTATTTGTGTCGGTTTAATTACTGTCTAATTGGAATTCACAGTTTGGATTATGTTTCAGCTTCTCAATTTTAATACAATCAGAAAGGGTTACAAATTTTGTGAATCGGGTTATTTTAAAAATAGGAGTCTCTTTCGAAGCCCTTCCTAATTCTTAAATCTCTTATCGTCTTTTCACCCTCTTTTTTCCACACTCATCCCTAAAGCAAATCTAGCCCCTTTTCTTAAATAAAGTCATGAAACTTGTCATGTAATAAAATTATGCCCATTTATCAGTAACTAATGCCTCCCGCAAGCACAACTTTGAATATAGTGTATAGGTGCTGTGGCTCAGTGGAATTTGAACAAGATCCAGGGTTCAAATCCCTCCACAGCATTTGTGTCCTTTAGCAAGGCTTATGTACCTCAATTTGCCGCACTCCTCCCAGGCATAGTAAATTTGTACCGGTAAGAAGGAATCCCCCCCCCCCCGGGGGGTGGGGGGGTGGGCAGTCACATGTATTACTGTACACACGCGTGGACAAATTATTTCCAACCACCCCCTAAACGAGTTGTCGCCAGAATATGACCCCTAAACAAGTTTTGTCTTCTTGCTAACAATATATTTAAATATAGACAAAACTATATTCATGGGTATTGCATACCCCCCAGTGCAGTTAGGGTTAAAATACCACAATCAGGAAGAACCTGAACACTTCAGAAACGAGGAAAAAGCCCCGGGGAAAAAGCTTGGGGAAAAAACATACCCTAAACACGTTTGGCTAGTCTTAGGAAAAAAAAAGCTTTGGAAAAAAAAGTACCCTAAATACGTTTGACCAGTCTTTCAAAACCACCCTTATTTTTGAAAATCATTGTTTTTGATACCCTTAACGAGTGCACGCGCGGCCCGCGTCCAAAAATGAAAAAAACACCCCTATAAACGCGTTTTTTTGGTCACGCGTGTGTACAGCAATATATTTGACTGCCCCCCCCCCCCCCTGGAAATTCCTTCAATGCCTCATAAGGTGCTCAATCTAAAGTGAGGATTATAGTATACAGCACCTCACAATGTTTCCCAGCAAATCATTATTATCATCATCATCATACTAAAATCATTATCATCATCATCATACTAAAATCATTATCATCATCATCATACTAAAATCACCATCATCACCATCCTCATCACAACCATAATCATGATCATCATCATCCTCATCATCTTTATCATTAATCATCATCATAATGTCCATCTTTCTGTGACATGGTACATCCGATTGCAAATGACAAGTCATCTTGCGACATTGCCAATGAATTTTTATTTGGAATATCATTATGACATATGATTGTATCAGCTAGTGAAAAGCTTGAAAGGGATGGAGGAGATATGATGAAGATAAGCTTATTATCTGTCTAAGTGTCACATCCTGTTAAGTAATCTATCACCAATCTTCAGAGAATGAGTAGCACCCTGTGAGGCACTTTATGTAAATAAACAAAAAAGGCATTTAAAAATGTACACTGTATGCTATTTTGCCCAATGGTGAAGTAAATTACATGATTCAACCGACACATGTGCAATGAGTTTCTTGGTAATAGAAGAAAATGTGTCATTGTTTTATGAGAAAATACTTGCTTTTGAAACTATACTTCGGAAATTGGGGACTATGTGCACACCGAAAATACATGTATCCCAAATCAAGAAAATACAATTTTGAATAAAAAAAAAAATCAGAGTTGATTTCTTTTATCATGGGACACTAGGACAATGGCTGTAGGCTGCAAGTTCTCACTCCAATTTCTTATTTCCCTTCAAATAGACCCCTTCAGTTTTCAGCATGCTAAGAATTAATTAAAAAAATAGAACAACTGCCTGATGTTTTAACTTCCCTTACTCTATATTAAGAAAATATATGAAATTACAATGCCATGAAGAAGCATACTTCTTCATGCCCTTGAGCTACTTCATTAGTAAATTGATTGAAGTATGAATAGTATTATACATGTACAAAGACAAAGTCAATTATAAATTGTGGGATGAGATTAATTTAGAGTAGTACAATATAAAGTTATGATGGGAGATTAGTCATCAGGATCCATATACAGTGCTTATAAATATAAAGTTTACACTTGGAAAAACTACTGTGAATTGGAAAGTATACAACATGGGGATAACTTTTCACACATATTCTTGGGTTTAGGTCTAATTTTGACAGAATGTTACACTTGAGTACTGTCCATTTTTGTAAAGCTCGCAGAAATTGGTTTGTGCTGAAATGCTTATTTTCATGTGTCAAGGAAAAAAAGCGAAAACAAACAAACCATGCGGAACATTTCTCTTACATTTTTGGCAAATTGAAATTAAACTGAAAACAGCTTTCAACAACTTTGCCACCCAAATTAAAATTCTAACCCTTGGTAAGCACTACCCTAATTTTTTCTGTGCCGCTGTATCTGAGGACATACCGTAACTGAATGTAAACAAAAGTTTATTTCAGAAGGCGGTTTCAAACCGCCTTGATCACAAGAATCCCCGTTAAATTACGAGAACATTTTTAGGCTAAAAAATACCCATTAATTATTCCTGCATTCACACTGCCCCGAAACGTACCCTTCGGGATAAATTCCTGAAGTTAGGAGCATGCGCAGTATGGTCTAATAAGCAGGCAAGGCGCGGGATTCAAAACCACTAGCCCAGCAGCAACCCACGGCGCCCGCGCCCAACGACACGCTGGGCTAAAAGTTCCCGTAAATTGCTTTCACATTGCCAAAATACCTGCGACCTTGGAAAAATCCCCGCGAAAGTTTTCGTAATTTCGCCAAGTACCTACTATTTAGCGGGTATTTTCTTTCGGGGAAATTACGCGTAGTTTGCTTTCACATTACCAAAATACCTGGTATTTTCTGATCGGGGTAACTTTCCCGATCAGAGAATACCTGGAACTGACGAACTTCGAGGCGGTCTGAAACCACCTAATCATCACCAACGTCATTTTACTTTTTACACTTTTCCCAAGAGCCTCGTCGATCTGGCGCTGCACAGTGGCTGCCGGGCCCACGATAAATTGGGCAAATGAATTTTCAGAATCTTTCTATTCTCAGATTTCCCTTTCGAACAATAAAATATGGATCTTTTTTTTATATTACAGCACCAAACTTTAAAAAATAACATAGGGCACAGTTGAATATCCAAGGCCAATGAGGCATCAGGGCCAGACAACAGGACATACACAGCCATGGCCTTGGAAGACCTTCTCAAGAATACCACCTATCACTCACAAACTGTCCACAAAGCCATGGTAGGGATTCACCCACTTTCAACCTACCTTTTGCTTCCTGATGCTTCAAGCAGTTGAACAAGGTTTTCCCTGCCATATTCCTTCAGAGCAACCACGCCACTCGGTTCCAATTAATTTCTACCAAATTGAATCACATCCACTTGTACGCAAAAAGAAGGAAGTGAGTCGTCCCTGCGTCACTGCACTCTGGGGTAAAACCGATCTTTCCTCCAAAGGTTTTCCTCAATATTTCTGAATACAAGTTTATTCACAATCAACAATTAGCTTCCTGAGCTTTGAAATCAATCAGTAAATGCCAGCTGAGCCCAAGTACCAGAAAGGCAGCGCATTATTCCGTTCACTCGAGAGCTGGCAGAAATAGCACCATGATACCTCCGTATTTCTGGGGGATTCTAGGCGATTGGTTCAGATGTTGTGCGACTCGCATTGATGTCACAATCCCAAACACATATCAATCGAAAAAGAACTGTTGGCTAGGTTCCTGTGCCAGCAGTGCATGACATCACGTAGTAATCACGGTCATATCTCAAAGATTGCAGCGTGTGAATTAACACTAACTTGACACAAGCATAATCTTTATTCATTCGGAGTCATGTGAAAAAGGCCTTTGACATAATCAAGGGGCATCTTCAAATGCCACAATCTGCAATTGATGGACAGCTGAACTTCTTGAACTATCAAGGGCTTGACCATTCCCTAGTGAAGCCTGTGTCCAATGGCTGCATTAAAACATCATGGGCAAAGCCATTGCCAATCATTCTCCTTCCTGAGGTATAGAGAGCTAAATTTAAATGCAGAGGAAATGCGTGAGTCAAAATCTGACAGAGTCTCTATATGGTCCAAACAGCATTGTCTTTCATGTTGCTCTATGAAAATCATTGTTGTCAACTTGTTTCTCAACTAATTATCACCCAAATTGTGATGACACTGGGATACAGCTCTTGCGGAATAATTGGATGGCTTTTTAAAATCCTGTGGATAGCCTTTGTAAAGTACGAACAAATGTAAATTATACTAAAGTATCATCCAACATTCCAATTTTACTAAATTTTAGTGGCACTTTAATACTTTTTCAGAGTTGAATAGTGTACTACCATTATGTTAAAACAGAATTTCAGCACCAGAAAGAGACACTGGTCAGTCAAGCTTTATTAAAGTTAAATGTTTTTGTTGATAAAGCCGTTGGAAACCAAATTTCTTTGTATGCATACATTGAACAATAAAATAATCTTGAATCTTGAACACAACTTTCTGCGCATTTACTATCAGAATATCTTGGTCAACTTTGACATAGGAGGAGATAGAACAGTGCTGTATTTGTAAATAAATGCATTTCAAGATACCTTTTATTAGCATTTCTTGCCTCAAAAGTTGAGCATACATGCAGTGGCGGAACCAGGGGTGGGTGCATTTCCGGCCCATGCCCCCTTTTGAGAGTCATAGTCAAGATTTTTAATGTAAACATGACATCCATACACAAGTGTGCCCCCTCCGCTTTAAGAGTCACAAAATGTGAATATATCATATGTCATCATACACAAATGAAGACCTTTTTTTCTTTTTAAATTTTCTTTCCAAATTTTCCTTGGGAAAATGTGCCCCCCCCCCCTTTGGAAAATCCTGGATCCGCCCCTGCATACATGTACAGTAAATGTAAATGCAGCCAATGGTTGAAAGTGTAGAAGATTTCTTACACCCCTTTGACAAGCCAACAAGTAAACACACAACAATCGGCATATTGGGGGAAAAATCCATTGAAGAAAACTAGAGCTGCAAATGAGAGAAGTTGTGATTGCCTACACAGAAATTAGATTCACCAATCCTTGAAATCAAATTCTTTGTATGAAAAGATGGTTTCCATGATGGTGACGAACATGCAACCCCGGAGTTTACATGTACCTCAAGAACCTAGAAGCTAAAATTTTCTGTACATAAGCGCCATACTCCAGTATAGGAAACAAACTTTTGAGAAGTTTCACTTGACAAACCCGACAGACAGGTCTCTCAAAGGAGTTTGCAACAGGATAGAGATTCTACATTGTGGTAATTGTATTATCCTGGCAACTGTAGCAAACAAAGAATTTAAACCCGATTCCTGCAACTAGTGCTGCAAGTCAGGCGCCATGTTCGGGTTCGGTTCGGCAAGGTTCGGCAGAAATTAGCCGAACATTGGTTCGGTTCGGGGTTCGGTAATGATAGACTGATAAAGCTATAGTTCATTCAGGTATACGTAGCGTACCGGTAGACAATTTGTACTTGATTGACTGCATGTGCTCGCATGTACCTCTGTCACATCAAACCATTTTATCTCTATCTTGTTGACATGAAACTATAGGTGGTTTCAAACCGCCTCGATCACAAGAATCCCTGTTAAATTACGAGAAATTTTTTTGGCTGAAAAATACCCATTAATTATTCCTGCATTCACACCGCCCTGAAACATACCCTTTGGGATAAGTTCCTGAAGTTACGAGCATGCGCAATATGGTCTGATAAGCAGCAAGGCGCGAAATTCAAAATCACTAGCCCAGCAGCAACCCATGCACGGCGCCGCACCCAACGACACGCTGGGCTAAAAGTTCCCGTAATTTGCTTTCAGACCGCCATAATACCCACGACCTTGGAAAAATCCCTGCGAAAGTTCTCGTAATTTCACCAAGTACCTACTATTTATCGGGTATTTTCTTTCGGGGATATTACGCGTAGTTTGCTTTCACACCGCCAAAATACCCGGTATTTTCTGATCGGGGTAAATTTCCCGATCAGAGAATACCTGGCGAACTTCGAGGCGGTCTGAAACCACCTTATGAAAGTTATAGCGCTCAACGAATCAACTGTTATCTCGAATTTGATTATCTGATGACAGATTAATTGGGTAACTCACAGTTCTAAAATGGCGACTCTTCCTAGTCGTCCATACCTGGACCACACTTTGGATACTTGCCAAATTAACTACGCTCGCACTCGTACCAGTACCAGCTAGGCCAGCGCATGCAGTCCCCTTGTAGCGGGACTCTGAGCTCATGAATATTTATATATACAGTCCGGCCAAACGTGATTGGCAAGAGGCGGCCAGCGCCAGTGCACTGAACTGTAGGCATAGTAGGGCCAGGGGCGTGTCGAAGAAAGCGTGCTTATGTAATGCGCCTTTCGCTAATTGGCTCGATGGGTGAATTAAAACGCCAATCGCATGTCGCTGATTGTCGCATCGGCACATACAGCCACGTGCTTTGTCTGCTCGCGAAACTCAGCTCACTGATTGAAGAGCAATTCCCGAGATTTCTATGATTTCATTGGTCAGATTTCATTCGACCATGAACATACAGACCAAGTGGGATGCAAAGTTTTATGACTGTAATGGGACAGGGGGAGTAGAGTGATCATCGAATTGTTTATGGTTAATTTGAGAAGTTGATAAGAAAGGAAAACAAAAGTAAAGATTGGGGGTCATTTTCCCCCAAGAGATGAATGTTTCCGCATGGCTTTATCTTCATTCAACTTGTCAACGAGGGGAAGGGGATCTTGCTATATGCTATACCGTAATCATTCATGAGTATTTGATTTTTATTTTCATCTGATTGTTAATAATAAAAAAGATAACTTCACCTCATCTCATTTCTATATTATTTGTTTTGCGTCTCTCCTTTCCATCTCTAACAGTCACTCACTTTATTTCCCACTTTCACTTGATCTCTCGTTTTCAAAACTCTTTACTTCTCTCTAAAATCATGAAAACTAGACAGTAGCGGGCCGACACCTCAATAATAATGTCAATCACCTCAATCAGATCTTTATTCTCCGCCGCAACAATACACGAGTTACGATCTTAATATCTTTCTTAATATATTTTCTAAGTTATGATGACATTTCAAAAACTTAACCTTAGGTTAAGATTTTGATGTTGATTCCCCCAACATGGTCTAAGTTCATTGACCCTAAATGACCTTTGACCTTGGTCATGTGACATGAAACTCAGGCAGGATGTTCAGTAATACTTGATTAACCTTATGGCCAAGTTTCATGAACTAGGTCCATATACTTTCTAAGTTATGCTGTCATTTCAAAAACTTAACCTCAGGTTAAGATTTGGTGTTGACGCCGCCGCCGCCGCCGTCGCCGTCGGAAAAGCGGCGCCTATAGTCTCACTCTGCTATGCAGGTGAGACAAAAACAACTCGAAAGGCCGAGAAGAATAGTAGGATTGATTCACGATTGTTCTGTGGAATGAGTGGAAATGATCCAGAGGATAAAATGGAGTCAAAAGGAAAGAAGAAAAAGAAGACGTCAGGAGATCGCTGCATGGTGTGAAATATAAAGCCACCGCAATTCGAAATGTACGTAAACATGCAATAGTGACAAACTTGAAAGCTGCGCGCTAGCTGTGTGTGTGTTGTGTGTGTATTGTATAGGCGTGCAGCGCAGAGCTGAGCTAGCCGCCGGATCTACTTTCCAGCTACTCACTTGATCGAACATCGTGATAAAATAAATAAGAAATAGTGAAAATATCATTCAATAACTCACCGTTTGCAATCTTACTTCATGATAAAGAGTTCATGATAGTTATTCATACTATTTTTTATACAGGGAAAGAAAAGATTGTACATATGATTCCTATTTGTTTGATTTGAGTTGCTTTGAAAAAAAATTGTAAAATCATCTCTCTCTCTCTGCATAGCATTCTGTATTACACCTCTTATACTAAATTCCCGGCCGTGACGTCACACTCAGAGTAATTTTCTGTACACTCGTCTCTCGGGCTCTGACAGGTAGCTAATTTCATAGACTTTCAAAGCAAAATATGGAGAAGGCAGAGGATTTTTGTGACATGCTATCTGTTTGAACAAGTGTGGAACCCATATTCATGGAAACTCACCCCTTTCTTTAATAATTCAACTTTAAAAAGAGCTCCTGAAAGTCCCATATGGTCCAATGTAAACTTTCATCAAATTTGGGCTGACAAGCTCAAAAGTAGGCCCCCCCCCCACACACACACACAAACACAAAAATTTCCCTCTGGAATGAATTTTGTTTTTACTACCATTAGAACTTGTTTTCATTTCAGTCAAGATTAGTAACAAATAATATTAACCATAATTGTTCATAAACTGATATCTAAAAAAAAATTGATTTGTGAGATTTTTATTTAAATCAACAGTTGAAAGCTGTGAACTTTATTTTTTTTTTGTTTTGTACTTTTTATATATATCACTTTCTGAGGAAGCCATTGACCTAATGGGCCCTACTATTAGTCTAGATCGCAACTCTAGTTGTTATTTGTTCAAAAACTCCTACATTCACTTATTGCATACATATTCACCATTACACTAGTCCTCCCACTTGTGGAAACTACAAACCAATTTTGTGTTTCCTCCCATTTTTCACCTTCTGCAACGTTGGAGATGGTAAAAAGTGGGATGACTATAATGAGTGAATGAGGTTTTGCGAATATACATGTAGATCTCGACTACCCTATACATGTAGGCTTGAGAAACATGCACATGTATGAAGGGGTGCCTGATGTCTCTGTGTACCTGTACATGTAAAACTTGAACTGTGAAAGATTAAACATGAATTTGCTTTAAAATTCCACAAACATTGATACACGCTCCTTATATTTCTGAGTTATTTCTATTTTTTAGTAAGTGTGCCTAAAATCTCATAAAAAATAATTAAAAATCTACACAATGGAGATATTACTTCCCATAGTTAAACCACAACTTACAGACCACATTTTAAATTAAACTTGAGCACAAAATATGGGCCTTGTAGTTTAAAGTCAACTGGCCAGCATTGGGCGGAAGCCAGCAGAAGACCTTCTCATTCAACCTGATCTTTGCATTAGAGTGTCTAATTTGCCGAAGCAAAATGTCATCTTGATAAACCCCAAGGATAAGGAAAGCCAAGATGATAGATTGGATCCACAGGCAAACTACAGATGACGTTATAGATGTGAGATGGTCTCCCTTTCTTGTAAAACACTGAAGAGGGCGCCAGATAGCTTTCATGAAAGAAAATGTGACTCAAGAGCCCTGGCAATCCTCAGTGACGATATTAAAGATAAGTTTTTTTTTAAGCATTGACATTTAACACACATACATGTAGGCCTACATGTCACTTGAAGGACATAAACATTTATAAAGAGGTAGAATACCGAGAGGGAAAAGAAAGACCAAAAAAAGAGGTTCGATGTGCAATTTGACACTGCAGGTTATTATCGGTTTTGACTTTTGATACATGTAGACCAAGTAAAGATGAAATGGGTACAGAAATTAGACAAAATAAAAAAAAGAACAAATGGTTAGCAGACGAACTAGTCTGCTTCGGTTTTCGCAAATTCACATAGTTAATAATGCAGGGTCTGAATTAGAGAGACTAAGAGTCACTCATGTACCGTGGATACCACTCCAGAGAGTATGTAGTCTAGTCTTCACTCTCGACATGACAGTATTATTATGGGTATAGTTGATAAAAGTGTTAAATTTGAGTCAATTTGCTTGCAGGATGCCGCTTGTGCCATCATATCAGGTTATCGCGATGGGCCGGGGAATCGCGTATACCTGACCATCCAAGAAAAGGGCCCACTGAATTCCCAAAACATTGGGTCCAGTTTACCCGACTATTCAAGAATTTTGCTATGATTTTCCCAAGACATCGGGTAAATTGGACCCGACCTTTCGGGAATTAAGGGCGCCCTTTTCTCAAATGGTCTGGTAAACTGGACCCGACATGTCAGGAACTTAGGTGGCCTTTTTTTCAAATCGTCGGGTTTCGAAATTGCCCAGCCCGACGCGATATCCCGATGTGATGACACAAGCCCAGAATACAGGTAAGCTGGTAGTAGACGAAGACCAATATGAGATCAAATAAAATGTAAACTAGCTGAATCGGGTGTAGTTAGCAAAAGGTTGGTGTATTCACACATTGGCTGGTATAGACCTATCATTGATGAGTGCATAGTCTTGTCTGTTGCTAATATCCTCACACAACCATACTCCATTGACTCACACATCCTGCCGACACAGCTTCATCGCTTTTTGCTGTAATCCTTGAATTTACTTTGCGGAGAGTGTATCAAGAAACAACCCCCTCTATCGGGAAAAGATGGTACACTTCTAACAAATCGATCAATCTTCCTTTCTTGTAATGCAGGTTTATTATCAATTGGTCTATTAAATGCCAATTCATTCAATTCCCAACTCGTCTACTATAATTATGTCTGCATGTACCATCAGTTTGTCCACTATCCACATGGTCTAATTGCCATTTCATCTTCTCACCATTTTGTCTATAAACAACCATAGGTCTAATAGCCATTTAGTCCATATACTGTACCATTTAGTGTAATCGGACTCAGTGTTCATTGGGCGAAATTAATGAAAATGAAATGGATATTTAATAGACCAACTGGTTATGAGACGAAGATGGTCCTAGAAGAACTGGTAATTAAACGAATTGATGATTGGACCAAATGGTTGTTAGACGAAATGTTGGACGGAATGGCATTAGACTAAATGAAGGTAAACCATGTGATGAGTGGACAAGTTGGCAAGTTGGCAATTTACCTACAAGCGAGCCACATGGGTGATCATGATGGACACCTTGCTTGCAGTGAAGTCCACTCAGGGGAAAAAATATTCCTACAACATACGACTTCATAAGTCTTCATTGTATCAAAAATATATCCATATCCTTTCCTGAGTAAAAAGGGCAAGGCTAATGGCAATTCATTCCCAAAATATCGAAAATATCATTTGGAAGTTGTAAAAGGGCTCCTGAACAAGATTTATTTTTTTTACCATTGACATTAATTTTCATTCAATGGCTCAATAAAATTTGGAAATAAATAAAAATATAAAAAATAGCCCTATACAGAAAATATGACTCCCCTCCCCCTCCATGATTCATGGTTCATCCCTGACCTTACCTTTCAGTTCTCTTCACCAAATTACACCTGAATTGAGAGCACAGTTGCTACCCCCTTGTCTCCTCCTCCTCATCTCCTACTGGGCGTGGTTCCGGGCGTGGTTCTGGTGGTCAAGTACCCTAGCAAGCCATTCCCCTGTATTCTAGTCATCCTCATACCTTTCCTTCAGATAAAATTCTAAAGAGAAAGAAAAAACAGATAATCAATGGAGGTTTCATTAAACTTTGGTCGATGACAATATGAACATGCGCTCTTTATGTGAATACATGTAGAAACATGTTCTGTACAGTGCACATACTTTTATTGGGGCTGTTTGATAAGCAGTTTGAACAGTATGGTTTCTGCCATCTATTAAAGCACCATTGCAAAGTGACATACAATGTATTTTCAGAGAATGAACATGACATAAATTAAGAAAAACACTGTTTGATTTAGCTCTGCAAAGCTATACAATCAGTTGTGAATTCCGATAATCATCATGAACAAAGTACATACACGGACAATGCATATTAATACATTTCTCATCAGTCCTACTGGTAATGCAGAAGATTTAAAAAAAACAATCATTTTTTATTGCATCCATTTCATTGAAACAGAGAAGCCATAAAAAAATGAAATATAAAAGATAACATTAAAAAATGAAATATAAAAGATAACATATCATACATCAAATATGCCTAGAGTCATAATATTTGAGACTATATACTCATCAATTCATTTCATACAATTCATCTTTTTTTCCCATCAAAACTGATTGATTGTGAATTGTGATAGTACAAACAATCACAATCTGTATTTTGTTTCAACCACAAAATTGTTAATCATGACAAGTTTCTGAATATTTTATAAAAAATATCGATCACACTTGCATTGCAGTGTAAAATATACTCGTTTTGAGAATTATTTACATTTGCCAACTGTATTTGCTCATCCTCATAAAAAATCTGACAATTTCTAAATTATGTATTGTATGCAAGTATGCAGGGGATCAAAATTTAGCTAAGTGTCACCATATTTTCTTCTCTGTCTGAGTGCTCTCAAATCATTTGGAACTTTGAAATATGTCACGTCCAATCTTGCAATGTTGACATTACTACTGAAGCGTGTGAATTATCATTCTCTGTTGTTATCACAATATGAATTAGAGATGTTCCATTATGTACAACTGCTCATATTTTGTAGTTCATGCAGATTTTTGTTCTAAATTATGAAGAACTGAGGTAATAAAATTGGCGCGATTAGAGCCAATATCTAGCTGTTTTGCAGGCATTTCTTCATATATTTGCCACCATCAACTGATGAATAAATGACAATGAAAGAAATACTAAACAAAGTAATGAAAGTATGTACATGTAAGTAAAAGTGCCCTGTAATATCAGATATGATCAAACTTAACACGTATGTCGATCTCTGGCAAACTAAATATTATTAAAGGAGGTGCTGCTTTTTATCATTTATTTTGTTTGTAATCATCTAATTGCAAAGCACAGGTGAAAAAAAAGAGCTAAAATTGTATCCACCCTGTTCATATACTATCAAATAGAATACCGATTGTGTGGAATTCATACAAGCATAGAATTTGAAAACCAGTATCAGCAACTACCCCTCAGGGGCAACCACCTATAAAAGGCATGAGCCTACCTGTTCAGGGGCCGCAGAACTGGGGGCTGGGTGGGCGTCAGCCCTACCTCCCCCCCCCCCCCCCCACTATTTCCAAAAACCATTTTTAATAAACATTTAAAAAAAAGACCATTTGATTAGGATTTTTACATGGTCAGCCCCCCCCCCCCTTCAAGACCATTCCATGGCCTCTGCTGTTTTTAGAAGAGTGCTATTTGAATAATTTGACAGACATTCATTAAATTTAATCCATTCATTTAAGTTTTAACCTGTAAATGTATTTATTATTGTTAATTACCAGTCATAATTCTTTGACTACCTGTTATAATTGTTTCAACAAGAGAAAATAGATTTGGTCCACTGACTCTATTGTTCTCTGGTTGAAACAGGTAAACAGGTAGTCAAAGAACTGCGACTGGTATATGCTCTGAATAGCCTTGAGCATCTAATTAACATGGAAAGTGTACATTATACTGCAAACAGACACACACAATTAAAAAATAGGAGGAAAATGCCCTTGAACTTACATGCAAAATATATTCCAAAGTACTCCATCATGAATAATATAAATAAGGCTGATACACTACTACAGTAGTCTTGTGGCATTACAGGGAAGACGTAAAATAGTTGTGATCTCCATGTAATTGACCCTTCAATTGATGACAGGGCCGTCTCTTAGTAAGATAGGGGACAGTATACATGTACATGTATGACTAATAGAGGTTAAGGACAATAATAGGAGCATATAAATCAAATCAGTGACCTGTAGTATATCAAACTAGTGTCAGACACTTGGGGTTAATTTACAGGAAAAAGTCTGTAAAGTTTTCAAACACGAGATCTAGACAGTGTGCAACTGTGCATCTATCTAGAGGCCAAGTTGAAGGTATCCATTTTTTTTCAGAGTGAAACTATCTCGAATATCTTTTTTTCCCTACATTTTCAATACATTTGCCATCATTATACATGAAGATTTGATTTGGGTGATGTTGGAAGGTTTGCATGGTGTTATGAACACCGTAAACCACTTCCGCAAAGATTTGATTTTCTTTAAACATTGAATGCCCTTAAAAAAAGGGTTCCTGGAAAACTAAATTAACGCCCCTGAATTTCCCAGAGGGTCCAATGTTAAGTTTATAATTTATATTTTTGAGCTCAAACAGTACATGCACCACCCCAAAAAAAAATAATAATAATAAAATGAATGAATGAATAAATAAATATATATTTATATATATATATATCATTATTAGCTTTATTGTATCCCTGAAGAAGACGTGTGTTTAACGTCGAAAATTTGGACTTCAAAATAAACTCTGTTGGAACTAAGTACAATGCATTACCACTTTGCCTCTTTTATCTCATCTATGTCCAACACGCAGAATGTAATATCGTTTATACATAAATTGATTAATTTCACCCCTTGTCTGCATTCAAACATCAAAATGGTATAATTACAAGTATGTAGTGTAGAATTCAGTGGTTGATCCAGGGGGGGGGGGGCCTTTCATGAAAGCACTTGTCAGACATTTTATCTAACAAGTCCCATTCTATCCACTATACATTTCGGAAACATAATTTTGAAGGGGTTGGTGTTTTTCTCACCCGAGGAAGAATGGATGAAATCCTTGACTTGTCTAGGGGTATTTTGGAGGTTTTCTGGTTGATAACCGTTTTTTTGCTTGTCAGATTATTTCTTTTGTTTTGCATCCCTCCCTAAATTTTGGGTTGATAACATTTTTTTTTGCTTGTCAGATTATTTTTCTTGCGTCACCCCCCCTTAATTTTTGGTTGATAACCCCCCTTTTTTTTGCTCCACCTAGACATTTTTTTCTTTGAAGACATTCATCATCTCAAAATTAGTTCTGTGAAATTTCTGAAGTCTGTAAATCCGTCTCTGTAGCCTAATGTCTTTTTTACATATACTTTTTTTTTTTAAATAAGTTCTTGGAAAAAATAATTAGATCTATTGTTGACAGAGAAATATCACAAATTCACATGCCACAAGTTACATTAGCCTCCTAAATACCTAGTCCTACCGTACATGTCCTTTCCAAGGAAATTAACACAAATAAAAGATCAAATAATTTTCAGAATACCTTGTAGATCTAGTCCTTGACCGAAAAATCAGTCTATTTCGATCAGGATCTGTGCTTCGCAAAAATCTTCTTTTTTTCAACTCCTCCGAAACGGCAGATTTTTCAGTCTTAAAGGGGAATCCAGCCTTGGCCATAAAATGTTGTGTTGGGAAGGAGAAAAATAAATTAAACAGAATGGAGTAAGTTTGAAAGAAATCGGACAAGCAATAAGAAAGTTATAGCTGCTTTAAAATTAAGATCACTAATACTATGTAGATTTCAAATTGGCAACTGAGTAAGTAAATTATGACAAGGGGCAAGGACAACTTTCCCATAGGCCATGTACTTTATTATCAGAGATTTGTGGTTTTCTCCTAAGTACCCATTCCCCTGGGGCAGTAATCTAAATATAACCCAGGTAGTATATTGTTTTATGTCCTCATGAAAGAAAAATATAATTTGAAATAAAACTTTTGGGAAAAATGACATTTTAGCCAAAATATGTATTGGAGTACATGGGAGAGTAGTCCTTGCCTTACATCACTATGACATCCCATATGCGGCCAATTTGAAGTCTCCATGGGTATAGTGATTACCAATATTTACAACTTTTAAAAATTCATAACTTTCTTGTTGTTTGTCCAATATTGTTCAAACTTTCACCTATCAACTTGTCTGAATTTTCTTTTCCTTATAAAAAGAAGTTTTTATTTGGGTTGGATTCCCCTTTAACTTAAGTCAAGTTTCAGAATA
This sequence comes from Lytechinus pictus, assembly GCF_037042905.1. NCBI lineage: Eukaryota > Metazoa > Echinodermata > Echinoidea > Temnopleuroida > Toxopneustidae > Lytechinus > Lytechinus pictus. Next base: position 49,223,142 of record NC_087249.1, read on the forward strand.
CAGGCTACACGGTCAGTATTTTCGTGTCTCGTGATATTCTTCTGTCCAAACATGACTGATAAACTCATAAAACTTGGTGACAGTAATGAATATTAATAAACTGAATATGTATTTGAATCATGGTTTAAATTCATCACGCTTCCAGAGAAATCACAACAATCGATAACCCCCCCCCCCCCCTGGAGTTTTAAAGTTTTGGAAACTTGCTCTGGTAATTTAGAATTACCACACATGTATTTGAGCACATGGGACTACATAAAGTCTACAACTATGCAGTTCACCAGCTTGTCTTATCTGTGAAAATTAATCCCCTTTTCTCTGTTTCCACTGTCGTCCCGATTAGTGCAATCATACGCGGCACAGGACGGCATCTTTAACTTTGTATCAGGTATAAATTCACATTGAAAAGTGCTGTAATAAGATTTGATCTGGTAAGTATAATTAAGAATTTACACTATTGCCGTGAACCAGACTACTTCGATTTGGGCTTTTTGGGGGAACTCGGCGTGCGGAGGTACCAACTTCCGGTGCTTCAACACGGAATAGGCCAATCAGCGTTATTGTTCCCATCCAGATAGTGGAGAGATCAGTGATTCTATCTGACAGTTACTACATTACTCGAACTCAGCCAATCAAAATCAAGGAAAGCTGTCAGCTCTGACAACTTCCTTGTGGGACCAAAAATGTTGAAGAAACACTCCCCAGGATTTCATATCTTATACTTATAGGGCCTAGAGGTATAGTCTGCAGGCACAGACCCTGATTAAAACTTTGATAAATAAGTGGGTCTTCACACAAGACTAGCACATATCAAACTTGCCGTTTCAATTTCGGGGCGAGAGGGAATTCCGCATGCATGTCATTGTAGGCTGTACATTGAGACCCCTTAACTCAGCTGAAGGGTTTGCGCAGCAGACTAGATTTGATAATTGTCAACAAGCCAATGATGAAGGGACCCCAAAACTTAAATTTCATTTTGTTTGGCAAATTTCTTTTGGGGAAGTTTTCTGTCGATAAGAAATTACATCATTGTCTCTATAAAAAATTGACAAGTGGAAATAGGAGTCATCAATGATCTCTAGAGGGTACAGAACGTGGAGCCCATTGCTGTCCCTTGAATAAGAATTGCATTGGTAATTGGTGGATCATCCGAGGGGGGATAGCGAAATAGATAGATCTGCAAATGGTACAATGTACATTGCCATAAAATCCATATCATTATTCAATATCATTCATTTTCTTAATAACATCTTATTGCATTATACAAAGTTATTTAACTTTATACATACTGTACAATTGTCATCATTTCATAAATAATAATACTCAATAACACCACGCTTTTCCCAAATGGCCCGAAAGCCCTCACAATGTCAATTTACCTATAAAAAGCAAATACACAATGACAAACATATCAAATGAAGGCAGTTGTCTAAAACAAAAAAGATTAAATGATGTGTGTAAAGTTTAATAAATTACTTAAGTATGAGATAACCATTATCAGACACCACTAAAAGTACTTCAAATACATGTCATGTAGTCCTACATATCTTCATAGTGAATAGAAAATAAAAGCATCATGCCTATTTGTTTTCTTCATTTCAGTGATACAATATCTCCAAGGACATTCCTGTGTTAATTTTTCCCCAGATACAATAGAATGTACTCCGAAGCTGAGAGGCCTCTAATGGGTAGTACAGACGTCGTCGTATGTGAAGAGATACACAGAAGTGACATTTCAGACTGTTTCTACACTATACAGACGTACATGTATGACAGAGGAAGGCCTAACTCGCATACTTCAGGAAGCCAAGTGACTAGAAAGGTTTTTATATTGTTTTTGGATGATTAGGTATGTGCTCATGTGTAACAACACACTTTACTTTTAGTTTGTGAGAGGCTGGACAGATGTAGCAACACCAAGTAATCAGACATTGACTCAACAGATGATAAACCTTATTTAATATGTACAACATCAACATGTGGCTTTACCAGTATACTACATGTGGATATCTTGGAATCATATGAAAATAATCAAAATGAGTTTTGTTTTGTTTTCTTATCAATAGATTTTTACGCAGGGCTCCACACTAAACCCTTTTTACTACTGGTCCAACCTGTTCATGTCCGACCAGTAAATACCCAGTTTTTTCATTTTTTACTGGTCCGAATCTTAAATCTACTGGTTCCCTAAAATAAGGAAAAACATTAAAAAAGACTTTGAGATAATTTTTTTGTCTTTTATTGCCCCCCCCCCCCCAAAAAAAAAAAAAAAAAAAAACCCATACAAATAAACAGTAAACAACATTTCTCAATTTTGGAGAGCCATTTTTATCATTCACAAAAGAGGAGAAAATATCAATGGTATTAGTTTGATATATTTTTAACTGGTCATGTCGGTCGTCGGACCAGTAAATCTGGCTATTTCTGGAAAGTTACTGGCCCAACAGCAATTTTTACTGGTCTGAGACCGTCAGATCAGTGCCAGTGTTGCATGCTGCTTATTTCTACCTGATTTATTTTCCCTTCCATTCAATAATTTTGATATTGAATCATATCATACACCTTTTTTAGTCTTAAAAAAAAATAATCAAGTCAAGTGATGAATTGAATTCCAGATTTTATAATCAAATGTGGAACATGAGAGGAAACAACTTCAAGTTCTGTTAGGACGGAATCCTTGGAAACTTGGGTATATAATTCATATACTATATAAAAAAAGAGAACTTGTCCACAGTTCCAAGTGAAATCAACAAATTCACTGTCAGAATCATTCAAAACCAAGGACCAAATACAATCATTCATAGAAAATGAAAGCACAAGACATTCAGAGCAAATAGGGCACAGATAAATAACATACCAACCACTTTAAAAACATAAACGATAGTTTTAAGGGCAAAGTTTTTACCCCTGAACAAATAGATATTGTTAAAAAATATGAGGACATCATATCATCATTTGGTGATGCTAAGGGTAGTAGTGTCCTTAATGAACCCTTTACCATGTACGAATTGAGAATATCTTTAAAAAAATGTAAAGAGTCTTCTCCAGGTAAAGATGGCGTTGGGTATGAAGTATATAAAAATCTCTCACACAAAGGGAGAGTGATAATGTTAACTATAATTAATAGCATATGGGAAACAGGAATTGTTCCCCTCCAATGTAAGCATTGCGTCATAGTCCCAATATTGAAACCACACAAGGAAGCTACAGACGTTTCTTCCTACAGGCCTATCGCTCTTAATGACTGTTTCATCAAAATAGTTGAGAAAATCATCAAAGAAAGAATGGTATGGTTTACGGAAAAACATAGTTTGTTACCATCTTGCCACAGTGCTTTTAGAAAGGCAAGAAGCACAAAAGACAATATAACCCAACTTGAAAATGACATTCAAAAAAGTATTGGGAATAAAGAACATACCCTGGCCGTTTTCTTTGACATGGAGAAGGCTTATGATAGACTATGGAAGGAAGGCTTGATTTATAAACTTAATAAACTTGGTTTCCAAGGCAACATGGTCAAGTTCTTATGGAACTATTTAAGCGGGCGCTCTTTCCAGGTCAGGGCAAATAAGTACCTCTCAGTTATACAGGACATAGATGAAGGGCTACCGCAGGGTAGTTCCCTAAGTCCCGTCCTTTTCAATTTAATGTTGTCGGACATACCAATGGACGAATCTGTCAATATTTCTATATACGCAGACGACTGTGTTATATGGAAAAGTGGAAAAAACATTGATTTTCTAAAAAGAAAAGTACAAACCTATGTGAATATCCTAAATGAGTGGTTCAACAGATGGGGTTTTACCCTTTCTAAAGAAAAATCTGTTACTTTGCTTTTTAGTAACACTAACAAATGTGTACAGATTGAATTAGATGAGGTCCCCTTACCACAAAAGGACGAACATCTATTTTTAGGAGTAGTACTGGATAGAAAGTTAACATGGAGACCACATATAAATATGATTGTAACAAGAGCAAAAAAGAAAATAAATATAATGAAAAGACTAGTGGGAACTAAGTGGGGAAGTAGTTATAAAAGCCTTTTGACTTTTTATAAAGTGGTCATCAGGCCATTGTTGGATTATGCAGCAGAAGCATATGATTCAGCTCATGATCATGTGAAGAACTTCTTGTTGACTATTCAATACCAGGCTTTAAAATTGTGCACAGGGGCGTTGCCGGGTACCTCCCTGGAATCCTTACAGGTAGATACTGGTGAATTACCACTCGATCTGAGAAGATACATGCTTAGCAAGGTTTACAAAGCAAAAATAAGACAAAACGCCAAACACCCACTCCAATCTTCATTGAAGAACTGTTGGCAATTTGAATACGAAAAAAATAAGAAAGCACGAAAACCTTTTGGTTTGAGAGTTTTGGAAGATGAGATATACTACACAACTGAATCTTTTCAGTCTTATACACCCATGCCTCCTTGGCATCTCTCTCCACCAGAAGTGTCATTGAAGCTGCATGAGCTTGTATCCAAAAGTGATAACGTTTTTTATCAATATAACACAACTGTGGAGTATATTAATACAAAATGGAGAGAGAATCTCCATATTTACACTGATGGTTCTAGAGACCCGGTGCACGGCAATGCCTCTGCTTGTTTTTACGTGCCTGCTATGCGGGTAATTGAATGTAAAAGAATGCAAAATTTTACATCATCGTATAGATCAGAATTGGTCGCCATTGTTCTGGCATTGCAGTGGTTGGAAAATTTGAATGTTTATAATAAAGTGGTAATTTTTACCGATTCTCTGAGTGCTATTGAAGCAGTGAAGGAAAACAACGATGATAATTTCGTTAGAGAAATCATAAATACCGCTACTTGTCTAAAATATAAAGGTATATTGATTTGCTTAGAGTGGATTCCTTCTCACTGTGGGGTTAATGGAAACGAAACGGCTGACTTCTATGCAAAGGCAGCCCTAAAACAAGAAATAGAGATAAATAATGGTTTGAATACCCAAGAAACAAAAAAGGTTGTAAGAGTCCTTGCAAGAAATGAATGGCAGAAGAGATGGGACAAGTCAACTTCAGAATTAAGAAAATACCAGAAAGTTGTATCAGAAAAAACACCCTTTGATTATCTCTGCACAGACAAAAGTGGTGAAAAAATGATCCACAGATTACGTTTGGGAGGTTTGGGTTTGAATGACTTCCTTTTTAAGACGGGAAGACACACAACTGGAAAGTGTGATTTCTGCAATGAAAGAGAAACGATTTACCACTTCTTATATGTTTGCGCTAGATTTATAATTCAACGAGCCCTATTAATTGCTGAATTAAATGTTAACAATATCTCTGATGCGGAACGTAAAGTGGAGAATCTCGCAGTAAAGACCCAAAGTGCACTTATCAGATATTTCAAAAGGACTTATAGATTTCAATATGGTTGCCAGGATGGCAACCATTACAACAGGGTGTAGTCAAGACTTCGTGACCATAATACTTTTTCTGAGCAAGGTGTATATATAATATTATTCATCGATCTTGGGGGTAATTGTTTATGATGTAATCGATGATGTTTTCACCTAAATAGTCTATGTGTGCACCTTTCTTGTCACTTTCACTTTATCATATGGCCCTTGAATGTCAGTATTTACTCTACTGTAAATGTTTTTTTTTTTTTTTTTTTTTGTTAAAAAGTTTTTTTTTTAAATGTTGATATTGATCTGATCGATTTGACATAAATTTTCACCTGCGGAATTTTAAATGGAGTTCTACGAGGTATCGGATAGAGCGCCACCTGCTCACGTTTGAGAGACATAGGGAGTACAATTTGTTTGTACGCCTGAGACGCCCTCGAAATGTACCTCGAGCGGGCTTGTCAGGATAACGTACTAATATACAGGGCAGGAGAGGTGGTCTTGCACGATTTCCTAGGAACTTTTCTTTCCTATCTTTCCTTTACTTTTTTTAACTGATATAGATTGAACAAAGAAATTATTCTTTTTGAAAAAAAAGGGAAAGCAAATTTACAAGGCAACAATAGTCAAAACTGACTAGTTTGCCTATTTAAAATAACAACAACAACAACAACTGGGATACAGATGAGGGCTGGGGGGGGGGCTCCTCCCAATTTTTTATGACCAAGAAAAAAAAATGAAAGAAAAGAAAGAGAGAATGGTGAAATACGATATTATTTCTGAATATTATGTAAAATCTATCACAAAAATTGATTTTTGTAATAAAAATGTCAAAATTTTTGCTTGCTTGCTTCGCTCACTCGCAACTTTTTATAAATTTTATGCGATATGCCATATCTTATCACCTCAAAATTTTTGGCTCACTACGCCAAGTGCTGCATCATATTACAGAATACACATAAATACTATAGTTAAAGAGTTTAAACATTCATACAACCTTCAAATTGTCCATTATTTTAATCTTTTTCCAGACTTCAAATTCATTTTCTTTTAGTTTAGACAGAAAGACACTAAACATGTGTAGTGCTTTAAGGATGAAAACTAAACTTACAGCTCCTGACACTTTTTATTGTGTGATATAATATATATCTTTCGCTCTTATATTTTGCTGAGATACATGTAGAAAGGTCAAGCAAAATTTTTGGATACAATGTGAATGTGATTACAGATCCAACACTGCTCCAAACAAGCAGGAAATAAAGAAAAATGGCCAAATATATGATTGACCAAAGCTGTAGGTTTTAAAGTCTGGAATAGGAGAAACTTCCGTTCCTGCATACATGTATAACTCAGGTAACCGGGGGGGGGGGGGAGGCTGCCCCCCCCCCCCCTCTCAGCTCTCTGAGATGAAAATATCAATCATTTCAAAATTACAGAGCTCGATCTGTTTAATATGGAGAAAAATCTTATTTAGCTCTGTGATGAAAACACATTTCCAAATCACAGATTATAATATAAGAGAGATGCTGAATCGTTGACATATATAAAGAATTACAAATCGACTTGAATTTTGAAAAACAAATTAATTAGACAAGTTGTTTGTAGTTCATCATGCCATCAGGCATCATCTGACAAATCCACACAACTCTCGGACACTGGTTTACATTTATTATCACTCTCAACATTTCTTGCCTTTCACCACATCAATGATCAAGTACACGTTAAAGTCAAAGGCGTTATGGAAACGAGTTGGAATTGGCGTGTGCATGCCACTCGCGCCAGCAGCTCAGCCAAGCCCAAGGTCCCAGAGCTCCAGCTCCAGGCGCCGAAGAGGTGGGGGCAGGCTCACTCCATCTCCGGCATGGAGGTAAAAAGTACATTGGAATAGGCTTTAAGATGTAAACCTAGCTAAAACTTTAAATATAAGCTAATTAGATACAAAATATAGCTAGGGCGTAAGGGGAATATATAATTATCACACAAGATAAGAAGAAATACTTACTTACCCACGCTTTGAAATTACAGAACAGGAGATATTTAATAACACATTCCTGACTTTCTGAGCTACATGTATTGATCACCTCGATATATTTCGCTCTCGATCTGCTGTAGAGTGTATTGGTATACGGCAGCTAGAAGTGCGTGGTAGCTTTGTTGACAGGTGGTATTCCTGTGTTTTGGAGGACGCTTCGCGCTTCAATGAGCAACGTAAAAAAAGGTGTGCATGTGAATAGAATTTCCGTACTTCCAAAAGAAAAGAAAAGAGGGCGTGGCAAATAGGGGTGCATTTGCACGCAAATCGAAAGAAACCTGCAATCAATCATTGGAAGTCAATTCTTGATGAAGTCCGAAGGCGCGCGATTGACTACTGGCATAAATTAAGTCTAGTTTATGTATCTATCAATCGATGATGATTTCATCTGTAACTCGGAAAAATTACAATAAGATATTCTAAAACATTTTAGATGAGTTCATAACTTTATTTTATTCTCATCTTCATTTTTAGTTACTGCTTTAACACTGATTAAGGAGCACACGCATTATTATGATACAAAAAAAAGTATAAAAAGATATAGAAATTTTGAATATTCAGGCAATTTGAAGAATAATTGTGGCATTAAACTTGAACCAGACATATTTAAAATTCAAGGTTTGTTAATCCGAAAAGAAAATATGATTTCCGTTAATCCGCAAAAAAATAAGCTAGGTTTGTAATTCTGAGAGTCACAGAATGATTTTTGTTGAAATTTATTTTTTTTATTCTTTCTTTCTTTCTTTTTTTGTTTGTATGTTGATAAAACATTTCATACTAAAGAGTATCCATTTCAATAATCATGATTATGAATATGATGAAACAAATCTTCAGAAATTTTCAATAACATCTCAGGGTTCACATTGCAAAAAAAGGACTCCCATTATTGTGTTTGAACAACGACTGCCCCATTAATTTTAGTATGAAAATATATAATGAACACATGACATAACGAACCTTTTATGTCCTCCTTCATTCTTCGGACTCTATAGAACCTCTGGAAATAACAAACTTTATTTCATTTTCAGAATAATAAACAAGCAGAATTAAGGTGTAATTAAAAATCCAATACATTCAATTCAAGTAAACATTTATTTTCTTCCAATTGACATTTCATTCATTTTTTCATATAAATTATACAAATCAATAGTAAATTACAAGACAATTAATATATTTTCATTCTGCATATGGAAGAAGGGGGCTGTGTCGGTACGCCTATAGAATTCAAGTAGACTGGCTATATAAGTGGGGAGGGGTTTAATCCTTATATCTTTAGAAGGAAGGGCTGTCTGCTTGTATACGCTCTTATTTTGATATCATTATTTAAAATAAATCCAGGTCGGCTGTCAATCGTGTCCATCGAAATTTGGATTGAATTTAAAGCTAACACATTTGAATTCAATTCTTTTGAGGTTTAGAAGTTATTGAATTGAATTGATCGACTCACAGCCGATCTTTTTTAAAATCTCAGTCGTGCTTCAAGTAGAAAAGTATTCTCACGGATTTACTTCATTATACAGGATTGAACATTGTTAGAAAATCTAATCTACTGTTGGCTGAGGCTGAAGGAGGGTGTCGACGTTGGAGGGAATGGACAACCGCTCCGTATCATTTCTAAGTACCATTGGCGAAAACATAAAGAAAAAGAGGATGAAAAGAAATAAAGACAAACAGAGAAGAGGAAAAGAAAGAAAGATGAGCGCAAAAAGACAATTTTACTTGTTTAAGTCAATAGTCCCTATATTATTCAAGTGAAGAACATTAGATAGACCTAAACATACATGCAGGCCCTACTGTATTCATTTGGCCCATAAAGAATAGTGTTCAGGTCTTTGAAGTTTTGAGGTTTGTGATGTCACTCACGAGAGATTGCCTCAGGTGCCGATTTCTATCAGTTTTAACAGTAATCACTAAACGTTTAATTATGTAATCTATATAAAAGGGAATCCAACCGAATTTGTTCTGTTAAATTTATAAAAGAAACTGAAATAATTCAAAGAAGTTATATAGACCTATATACGTTTAAAATCAAGTCTATCCCACAAAAAAAATAAACAATACAGAAAAATAAAAAGAAAGCATATCGCTGAAAATTTCACCCAAATCGGATGAAAAATAAGAAAGTTATGACAATTCAAATTTTTCAGTTATTTACAATATTATAATTTATGCACAAGTCAGTGATATGCAAATGAGAGAGTCGATGATGTTCCTCATACTCACTACTTTCTTTTTTTATCGTTTGAATTCTACAATATTTCAATTTTTTACAGATTTGACAATAATTTAGGACCCCCTTGTTTGAACGACACAATGTAAAAACAACGGTATAATTACACATGTTCGGGGAAGAATATAACTTTGTTTCCCATAGCAAAGAGAAAACTTATGCAATGAAATACAAAAGAATGACGCCATCAGTCTCCTCATTTGCATACCAACCAGGATGTGAATATTTTGTTTGTGAAATTAAATATGTCCTAACTTTCTTATTTTACACCAGATTTCAATGAAATTGTCAAGGGGATGGACTTGCCCTTTCGTCTCGTTTTCATAAATAAGCTTGCTCTAAGCAAATTTGTTCATCTTATAGTAAAAACTTAGACTAAAAAATTATCTTTTCCATTAATTTCCATCCTTTGTTCGTTTCCTTTTGTATATATTCATATGTCATGTTTGTATGACGGTATGAATACAGAAAAAAGGAAGTTTCTACGTTTGTTCTTAGAAAAAATGAGCATACAGCAATCTGGATAAAGATTAATATAAAACACGCAAAAACACAAAACAACAACGAAACAAAAAGTGAATGGAGAAGCATCCAAACCAAAACCCGTCTACTTTATTTTTAACCATAATGACATGATAACTTTTATAATATTGGATGTATTAACCTTTTTCTTATACTACTAATCATTATAGGCCTATAGTCTTTTTATTCATTTTTAGTAATGATCAGCAGAGAATGGACAGCGCCCCCTTACCGTACCGGTACTCCAAAGCAGCTGCCTTCGGCTTCGGTGTCGTGTGGTAAGTGCGATTTCATTGAAATTCGTACCTTTTAATCTGTTTTTATGACTATAAAGACATTTTTAAAGTAAGAACCATATGATCGAAGTTGTTAGAATGAATAAATGATGAAAGATATTTTTAAATTGGTTCTTTTCCCATGATTTCGAGTTTCAAATTGTATTTATTGAATCACATAATACTACCGTACAGTCCCGTGTATGGTAAATAATGTTAATTAGGCACTGCACGGCACAGTCGATCACTGTTGATCAATCACATTCACACTAATTTCTGTATAATGATTATAAGTAATATTAAGAGAGCAATACATGCTTTTCTTATCCTAAGAATCTATGTTAGTATGAAATAATGCTCCTGATATATTTTAAGAAAATTGAAATTGATAGAATTCAATATTTTATATGGGGAGCTGCGCCTGTGATAAAAAAGAAAAGAAGAGAGTAAGATAAGGGGGAATGAATAACTAAACTGGATCTCTGGCTTTAGTAAGTTTAGACGTTGCAATACAGGTGTCTTCTCAACTGATCTTCCTTATTAAACTTGCTATAATAATAAACTTTTATGATTGTGGGCATCAACAGGAAGACAAGAAGATAGTGTGATGTCCTGAAATTTAAACATCCATAATTCATTCATTCTTTGATGGAATTTCGCAAAATCTTTATTATTTCAGTGCATATTTCTGATTTTCTTAAACCAACTTGACATGAGGGTGAATTTCCCCTTTTTAATAATCCCCTTCTCACAGAATTGTTCATCCAGTTTATCATCTCAAATTGAAGATTACCTTTAGGGGAAGAGTTACCGTCTCTCAAATTGAAAAAGATATACTGGTACATACATGTATATATGCAACGTTGAATAATATTATATAAAAAAACTTGTTTTTTATGTCATAAAGAGTGTATTATTTAAGGAAAATTTAGAATTAAAATGCATTGAGGGAACTTTCCACATTGGGTTAAATGTATTTATTCAGTGCTCACATATTATTTGAGAATTAATTTGATTTAATATATTTGGTAATAACTCTTTTAAAAATAGGGTTAGAAAGTTCTGATTCTATTTCTTCCATGTATGGAACTGACATTAATGAAATATGACATAAAGAAGATTATCTACTTTTTACAACACTCTAATTTTCAGAAAAAATGGTGGATCCTGGAGTAAGCTTCAGCATTGAGACACAGTGGGATGGAAGACTGGTAAACCATCCCACTCCAGTCAGGCTCTCTATGTCAAAGTCCAAAGAAGATGGTGGGATAAATCTAGAAGTTGTGGCACCATTCTATAATGATCCTGCACCTCCAGGTCCTGCTGGTAAACCTCAGTCTGGACTCTGGGATTATGAAGGTAGGATTTTTTTTCATTATATTTATAGTTTATATTATACAGATATTGCCTACCTAGAGTTTGAATATAACATTTCCTCTCCCCGACGGAGTTATATTTTCCCAAGGGATTATATTTTGCCCGAAGCGCGCAGCGCTAAGGGAAAATATTATCCCGAGGGAAAAATATAGCTTCGGAGGGGAGTTGAAATGCTATTTATTAAAACGATAGACCAGGCAATATCTGTTATATTATATAGTTTATGTGGATTCGCCATCAGAAATTGCATTCATCATCTGGCTCAAACCCGAAATTCTTGCTACAGCTCTGATCCATCTACGTCATAATAGATTTTTTTTGGAAAATACATCAAGCGCGTTCTTTATGCAATCGACGCGTTAACATTAGCGCGTACATCAAATAAACAATTACCTTGTTACGCAACTTGTATGCAGCGAGTGACGTCATTTTAGTGAATATAACGCCGCAATTGACAATACAACGCAGTATATTCCCTGAGGTGACGTCAAAACCTAGAATATAACAAATGCGATCCTCGCAGCTTTGGTCACGTGATGGCGTATTGACCTATCACTGATTCGAATTTACATAACCTATGTAATATAATCATGTATATAGGCAGAACAATAGAAAATTACTTGAGCAGACAACTCTGCAATTTACTACTGTAGTTTAATGTTTGAAATAATGAATGAGATGTGACAGAATAAATTTAAAGTGAAGAAAATATATTTCACATCAATATGCTATGAATCAACATATTTATTTCTTATATTAATTATGCCAGCAAAACCATTGATTGTATTTTATAATTCTGTATAATTATGTTCATGATCATGTTGTGTAATGTTCACTTGATTTTTACTGTTCTTATATTCTTTTAATTCATTTTGTAGCAAGAATTGTCAAATATATACAATTATCCATTAAAATGGACACAATAAATGAAATGTAGTAGTTTCTAGAGAATTTGAAATGATAATCAATGTAGAGATTCTGACTCTGCCATTTGGATTTATCTGTATGTTTAGACAGACAAGATGATTTTAAAGAAAGCACATATTTAGTTTGACTGATAATCAAGGACATAAATCTTTTTTTTTTCCAACTACCTACTAAATACTAAATGAGCCCACCAAACCTACTTTTTTATATATATATATATATATACTCCTACTTGTTTATTCATATACTTTATTATTTTGCCTACTTCTACTACTACTACTACTACTACTACTACTACTACTACTACTACTACTACTACTACTACTACTACTACTAACTACTACTACCACCACCACCACCACCACCACCACCACCACTACACTATATATTATTGCTAACACTACTACCTCCGAGTACCTCCACTACACTATATACTACTACTACTACTACTACTACTACTACTACTACTACTAATAATAATAGTAATAATACCAAGTACTACTGATAATTCAACTACTGTTTAATTACTAGATACTACTTTTTATGTCATACTCATATCCATTTATCCTAGTGGTGGAAGCCTTCTTTCTTGGATCAGATGAAACATATCTAGAGGTAGAACTTTGCCCGTAAGTAAAAGTTTTCAAATGATTCTGATATGTGTTCCATTTCTTGTGATGACTTTCATTCTCGGTGATAAAACACCAACTGTCCCACAACTGAATAACTTTTTGAATGTAGTTAATTGATCATGTGAAAACGTTTAAATTTTTTATAATCATATTAAGAATTATAACCATCAGTATTCTAGCTATACCCATCTTAGTGGTGGTCGCTATTTCACAGCATTACAAAGTAATTTTCAGGCCAAGTTGGTGGTCTTAAAGTCTAAAGTGGAGAAACATCAATGTAATAACAATCTAACATTCTTTGAAAATAATTAAGAATGTTTAATGTGAATTATGCTAATGAAACAAGATGGAAAGATGGAAATGAACTTAGTTTCCTCTTTGCAAGGAGTTAGTTTTGAAACACTTTTAATTTGAAATTAGTGGTGGATGGAAACAGTGTGTTTCATGATGAGTGGTGGGAGGAAATCTTTTCTGCCGGTTGGGCCGACCACTGCCGTCCATCCCTGTTAATATTTTCCCACATTAGGCCTAATCATGTCTTATTTAATAAAAAAATACTTAAAGGTCAAGGCCACCTCTGAAAAATGTTGATTTGAATCAACAGAGAAAAATCAGACCAGCATAATGCTGAAAATGTCATCAAAATTGGATGTAAAATAAGAAAGTTATGAAGTTTTTAAGTTTTGCTTATTTTTCACAATATAGTATTATGCACAATTTAGTCACATACAAATGAGAGAATCAAAGATGTCCCTCACTCACTAAGTCTTTTGTTTTTTATTGTGTGAATTATACAATATTTCAATTTTTACAGATTTGAAAATAAGGACAAACTTGACTAAACCACATAATGTTTAACAATGGTAATTCCACATGTTTAGGGAGAAATAAAACTTTGTTTCGCAGGACAATGAGTAGAAAATTTGAATATTTCATATAATAAAATACAAAAGAAAAAGTGAGTGAGTGATGTCATCAGTTCCCTCATTTACATACCGACCGGGATGTGCATATAACTATTATGTGTAATTAAGCAAAACTTAAAAATGTCATAACTTTCTTATTTTACATCCGATTTTGATGAAATTTTCAGTGTTATGCTCGTTGGATTTTTCTCTTTTTATTCAAATCAACTTTTTGTTGGGGTGGACTTGTCCTTTAAAAAGTATTCATTATCATTTCAAGTCTCATCCACAACCAAGAAAATTAAAACTTAACAGGGGATTATTAAAACTTATCTAGTGTCAAGAAGAGAGAAACGTCTCAAGACTACATGTATGTCCTACTCAAGTCCCATTCACATCTAAATTAAACATGTATTAAAACAGGAGATTAACTGTTCTTTCGTTGATTACATAAATGTTATTATTGTCTTCCTACTCAAGACTATCACTCCTCAATTAATTTTGTATTTTTAGCTGGAGATTAACCACATCTTGTATCGATCAGAGAAGGAGGATCTCCTTGTCCCTTACTCTAGCCCATTCACACCAAGAGTAAATTGATAGTTTAGCAGGAGATTAAAGTTTGTCTCACAGATTTCTAATGAAGTGGAGTATTACTTTGATGCCTTATACATCAATGTATGTTGGATGTGAGATTAAGTGAGCCATTTACTGCACATTTTTCAAGCCCTCAACGTGAAAAATAGTATTAATTGTCTCCTTATTTTAGTCCCATTCACACTGAGACATTTAAGCAGGAGACTAAATTTGTCTCATTTAAATCAGGGAGGAAAATCTTCATTACATTACCTCCCACTCAAGTCCCATTCGCACTCAAAGAGCCCCACCTTCTCAATTATTCTCAATCTCTTGATCTTGCCTGGCCCCTTGCTCGAAAGAAGCCTTAAAATACACCACTTTAGGGCTGCTTTCATAAGCAAAGGTTTTCAAAATACAGCCATATGCCGTTGAGTCGATCTGATGTTCGAACTAATTAATCCTTAGGATTAAGACCGATCCAAAGAAGATCAAAGTAATTTTCAATGAAGTGAAGTGTATAGGCTATATATTAAAGATGAGTAGACTATTAATATATGTTGGATATGAGTTTTAGCTATTATAATAACAAGTTTTCATAGCCCTCATCCTTGTGGGTATTATGCCTCACCACTGAGAAAGTTTCATTTGTGTAATAATAGTATCATTATCATCATTCCTTATTATTGTTATTATGAAAAGGAATAATGATGATGATTATGATATAATTATAATAATAATCATAGTAATAATAATAATAATAATGATAATGATAATAATAATAATAATAATAATAATGATAATGATGATAATGATAATGATAATAATAATAATAATAATAATAATAATAATAATAATAATGATAATGATAATGATAATGATAATGATAATGATAATGATGATAATAATAATAATAATAATTATAATAATGATAATAATAATAATAATAATGATAATGATAATGATAATAATAATAATTATTATTATTATTATAACGATAATAATAATACTAATACTACTACTAGTACTAATAAGGAAAATAATTCCACACAGACATTGGTCAGCTAGTGGATTTCAAAACACTTCTGCAAAATTATTTTGCCTTAACTAATTTCATGGTATTTTGAAAAAGAGAGGAATTGTCTTTTTTGTTGCACTTGGCTAAAGTGAGAATGCACCTTAAAGATGTTGGTTGATTGGTCATTACAATAGTTGTTTTACTTAACCTACATGTACTTCCTCTGGAAATATTATGATGATAGTAATTGTAATATTCCAAGTTTATGTGGCCCTTGGTATATCAAAACAACCTCTCCTTTAATACTCTTTATCATTTAGAATGGGAACATTTAGTAGTCAATGGCTTAAGAATGGCCTCCATTATCGTTAGGGCATTTTAAATCCACATACATGTATAGATATATACATACAACTGTGTAATTCTTTCACGATTATTTATGACCATTGATAATCAATTACTCATCAATTTGAATCACATTCTTTGGGAAATGTTATATCAAACTATGAATATAGCCTCACTATTAAATGTTCAAAATGGCACCTTGCCACATTTAAATGAATCCTATAATATTGAAATAATCATCTAATTAGTTGCTTTTATGATATAACTGGGAACCCAAATAAAAAGCTGTTATAAAAGGAAACAAAATATAAAGAGAAGTAGATTGCTAAATGTGTGAACAAATGTGGACAAAAAGTAAGAAAGTTATGATTTATGAAATTGGAATAAGGTTAATTATTTTATCATTTCAAATTGGCCACATAAGTGATGTCGCTGTGATACAGGGTAATTAAGGACAACCTCTCCATTTTATACTGAAATTTAAGCAAACGGTCCGCCACTGCCGAGCGAGGAAGTGAAGTGACCGAGCAGAAAATTTTTCCTTTTTAAGCATATTTGTTTGGATTAAAAAAACATTTTCAAATGAATAAGGAGAAAAAACAACAGCATTGAGATAACATTTCTCCTCAGGCTCGCTGAACATATGAGCATACAGCCATGCTTAACTTGGCCCTAGCTCACAGGAACATCTTACATTACTCTCATCTTGATTAGAATTAAAAGGATTTTGAAAGAAAAACAAACTAAGAAGGAATAACAAACCACCTTCATGAATAATATGCTACCTTGCTCTTGTGGTGTAATTGATGGGCTTAATTAGATTTTATTTCCAAACAAAGAGACTTAATCAGCTAATTATAAAGTGTGAACACCCTTGTTGGTTTTAATTGTGTCTAGTCCTAGAGTCATGAAACTACGTGATGAATAGATCTAAATTATGCGGCAGTCAGAATGACATGATTTGATGGAACCCCCTCAAAATCCCCTCAAAAAAAAGAAATTTCTGTTATATGTGAAGAGATACTAGTAGGCTAATCTGAATCAAATTGACTGCAATTATTATAGACTTGTTGGCCGGAATTCACAAAGCTGGTTTAACTTTGGATAATTAAACCATGGGTCAAGTTAGGTAATCAGTGATTTAACCCAGAGAGCATTGCACAAAAGATAACCCATTAACCAAGTCAACTCAGGGGTCAAATAGCTCCATGGCGTGAAATCATGCAATTTAACACATGGTTTAAATACTTACTCCACTTTCATAAATTCATGCCCTTACAAGTAGTTCCAGGCTCAGAGTCAACAAGATCAATACATTTGGGAGTAGGGAATTTTGGGTATAGATTAAATTTTTAAAAACTTGATTTTGGTCAATGTATAGGGTATATAGTAATAAGCGTGAACATAATATAGATATACACTTTTCAGTGACATTTTACTTCTTAGGAGTCAACAAGAAAAATAAATATTTGGTCATGAATAAAAGAGTATCACAGTGGTAGAATGTGCTCATCAAGGAATAAATTATATATCTTTTCAGATATTTGTGTGAAAGGAGATCAACACCCCAACAAAAAGTGGATTTGAATAAAAAGAGAAAAATCCAACAAGCATAACTCTGAAAATTTCATTAAAATTGGATGTAAAATAAGAAAGTTGGATGACATTTTAAAGTTTCGCTTAATTTCACAAAACAGTTATATGCACATCCTGGTCAGTATGCAAATGGGGGAACTGATGACATCACTCACTCACTATTTCTTTTGTATTTTATTATATGAAATATGAAATATTTTAATTTTATCCTCATTGTCCTGTGAAACAAAGTTTTATTTCTCCCTGAACATGTTGAATTACCATTGCTTAACATTTTATGGTTCATTCAAGTTGGTCCTCATTGTCAAATCTGCAAAAATTGAAATAATGTATAATTCGAACAATAAAAAACAAACGAAATAGTGAGTGAGGGACATCATCGATTCTCTCGTTTGCATACAGTGACTAAATTGTGCATTTAACTATTTTGTTAAAAAGCGAAATTACAAAATGTCATAACTTATTTTACCTCCAATTTTGATGAATTTTTCAGCGTTATGCTAGTTTGTTTTGTCTCTATTTATTCAAATCAAGATTTTGTGGGGATGGACTTGACCTTTAACCGATACATGTATCCTGATTACTGATATTGTGGATACTTCTCAGTTTTGCTTCAGGGTGGTATGATTATGTTGCATATTTCCATTCCAATTCTTTGACTTGTTTTACAAGAAAATATTTGAATAATTCTTTATTTGAAATTGTTGCAAATATGCATGTGCAGTATTACATGAATATTTAGCATGAAGTATTAATTGAAATTGTTTGATCAAGTAAAAATGTGTAAACACTACCTCATTACATTATTTGCAAGATATAGCATACAGTATTGAGTTTGATTTTTGTTTGCCTTGTAAAGCAATGAAATTCACATTCAATAAGATCCTCCAAACCCATCTGCCAGAATCTGATGATCTGTAGCTATATCCCAGCCATGGCGTAATTTCCTTCAGCAAGAAATTAATCCACATTGTGCTGCACTCAACCCAGGCAAGGTGAATATGTACCCGGCAGGATTAATTCCTTGAATGCACTGAGCGCTGAAAGGCAGCTCGAGCTAAAGCCGGGGTAATAATGACAATAAACAATGCGCCTCATATTAGAATATTTCTAGATAGATGGCACTTTATAAGTGCCTATTATTATTCTTATTATTATATGGTTCCATGACATTTGCTCTGCCGACAACTGCTCCAATGTCAATTCCATACACTAAAGGAAACACCAACTTAAACTTCACTCAAGGGTTCATTACCATCCTGCCTATGGGGAATCTACAGGTAGGACTATGCCGCCAATGCTGTACACAGTTTAAAAAATCATTAAAATATCACTTTTGTGACCAAAAATACTAATTTCCATACAGTTGCAATTTATTTTTCATTAGTAACTTGGGAGTAATTTTTGTATTCACCAGAACGCTCGAAAACTTGAATTTTTGGCATATTTTTGTGTACGCCCTCTATTGGTGGAAAGTAATATGGCAAGACAATTGTCATTTTTCAATCTATATTTTTAATTAAGAAAAAATAATTTAAAGAATCAAATTTACTTAAGAGCCAAGTTTTATGATGAATAGCTGTAATGGAAACTGACAGTGACAAAAATCGAGCATTTGTCCCAAAGAAAAAGAGAAAATAAGCCAAACATTGCCAACCTTATTCCACCACACAGGGAGTAGTAACAGAGAACAAGGTTATATCATAACCTTGTTCATAGAATGAGTGCTTTAACCCTGGATTCAAAACTAAGCCCTATCCTAAACCCAACCCTAAACCTATAAACATGAAACCCTATTACAAGTTTCCAACCCTAACCCTATATCTTGGACGAAATAAAGCCCAGAGCGATTGTCGCCAGAGCAGATGTCGTGCCACCAGCTATAATATATTCAGCGGCTTAGTTTCTTGGTGTAAATGGAGCTTGATTGAACTTGAATCAAAGAATTCTGCAGTCCATGGGCTAAGTTCTTGACGTGAATGATTGTGCTGTAAACTCTTGAATAAAAGAATTCAGCTGTCAGTGGCTTATGTTCTTGGTGTACATGAAGCTAAGATTGGGCTAAAATCAGCAGTTAGTGGCTTAAGTTTTGGGTGTGGATGGAGCTATGATTGGTTTGAATCAAATAATTTATAGTCAGCGGCTTAAATACATGTTTGAACAGAGCAATGATTTGGCTTGAATCATATAATTCAGCAGTCAGTGGCTTAAGTTTTTGACCCAGGGGGGCCACATGGAAGTGCCCCCCCCCCCCCCGGGTTCTTGATGTGAATGAAGCTATGATTTGGGCTTGAATCTAAGTGTCACTTAACTTTAAATTCTTGATGTGAATGGGGCTAAGATTGGGCTGCAGTGTGGATAATTGTTTTGAATAGGAAGGAAATAACTTGATTACCTGTGCTAGACTTCTCTCTGTCACCATGCATCATACGCATAGGTGAATTTCTCAGGTAACTATTCCAAGACAGAGTTTGAAGTTAAACAGGTTCATGTCCTTTCCCTCATATTATCTAGAAATATTTTAAGTAGTGTCAGATTTATTTTGATCCAGATGCAAGTCAGAATTTCATTTTTTTAAAACTTTGTTTACTTGTAGTGCATCTGTAATAATCATGCTTATGCTTAAATTAAAGTGTTATTGCCAACCATTTCTAGGAATTTTTAAGAGTTCAGACCGTCTAATTATGAGACTTATTGCAAAATGTAAATTATACTTACCGGTAGTTTGTTTTAGGTTTATTTCATGTTTTTATACACCCGTCCTACATGACGAATTATGGTATCACACTCGGTGTCCATCAGTCTGTTAACTTTTCTTTGTGAATGCGATAACTTCAGTTTGAATTAACCTTTAGAGGCTCATATAATTTTGTGTGTATAATACTAGCATGGATCCCAGGAAGCCTATTGATTTTAAGGTAAAAAAGGTCAAAGGTCGAGGTCACAGTGACATGTTTTCATCTTACCAGTCTAAAGTCCTTGTAAATCCGATAACTTTAGTTTAACTTAACCTAGGCTTATCTAATTTTAGTGTGTATGATAGTAGCATGGATCCCAGGAAGCCTTTTGATTTTGAGGTCAAAAGGTCAAAGGTTAAGGTCACAGTGACATGCTTTCATCTTGCCCTTCTGCTGTCCTTGTAAACGCGATAACTTCAGATTAACTTAAAATAGGCTCATATAATTTGGTGTGTATGATACTAGTGCATGGATCCCTGGAATCTATTGATTTTGAGGTCAGAAGTCAAAGGTGAAGTCGCCACCTTTCACTTTTCTTTTGCTTGACCAATAACTCCATTTTCTGCGTTACAGGCGGGCGTATTATGTGCTCGCCCCAGCGACACTCTTGTTATTTGATACCTTTAATGTGACCAAAGTTGTTTACCCTTAGTACCCCTTTGACAATTGCTGATACACTTTTCCTTCATCCCTTCATACTTTTCATATGCTGTGTCAAAATCAATTCAATATCCTGAGTGATTTTCTCATGGTATTTCTTCTGCACATTTTAATAGACTTTCATGTTTATGATTTTCTATGATTTGTATTTATGTGATTTTATTTATTTATTGTCTTTTTGGCTTCAGGCATGGTCAGCATCTTGTATTACGTCTCCACGGAGTGAGAAATATTATTGAGGTGAGTGAATGATTATTTTCATACACTATTGTTGGGACATGTGGGAAATATAATACATGTAGAACTCATTTATGATTTCAGTTGTGTCCATCCGATGAAAAGGTATTTACTTCTATTTGCAATCTTTTTAAAGATGCGTTGGTGCTTGCAGGGATCCAGAATTATCCAGAAGCCAAAGGATTCATGAGTGGACAACTCCCTGGCCCGTATTCTGATAGCAGGTTTAACTTAAACTCAGGTTTAAAGTTGTGGTTAAAGTGTGGATAGCCAATTGTTACATAAATCGCTAACAGTAGAGGTAGCATACTTCAGCTCATTTGGCTCTCAAATCATTCATAATTGTCTAGCAAGTATAAATAGATGATTGTCTTCACCATCGATGAATCAGGAAAGAGCACAGTAAACATAAGAAACATACAACTTACTAAAAATATTGATACTTTTGGCTTCCCATACTTAAACCACAACTTTAAACCTGAGTTTAAGTTAAACCTGCTATCAGAATACGGGCCCCTGTGTTGAGCCGGGATAGACCAACATGAAATCAACTAAAAGAACTTAAAAAGAAAAATTTTGTCAATTCATACATAAAAAAAAGCCCCCAGTAGAACTACATGTAAAATGATCAAGGATATAGTCAAGGCCGGCCTCGAGGCCATCTTTTACCGGCATTGACCTCGGCCTGAGTGACCTGTACAAAGTCTAGGGGAGAAAGATTTCTTCAGCAGCCTCGTGACCCGGAACTACAAGCTTCAACTACATTCCTATAGCAATAAACAATAATTAATGACTATAAGTATACTCGTTTTTAAAGTGCTTAAAACTTACTTTATAATAATAATAATGATCAGCATTTATATAGCGCCATCTATCTAGAAATATTCTATTCCAAGGTGCGATGTTATTATTATTACCCCGGCTTTAGCTCGAGCTGCCTTTCATGCATTCAAGGAATTAATCCTGCCGGGTACTCATTCACCTCACCTGGGTTGAGTGCAGCACAATGTGGATAAATTTCTTGCTGAAGGAAATTATGCCATGGCTGGGATCTCTAAGTTTATCTTTATCTCTAAGTGTCTATTCTACGATAGTACAGCATAACTACCCTGCCTTTAGCAGATCAGCTGTTACAGGCTTCTGCATTTCAAGAAATACATTCCTGCCAAAACAGTATTTACCTCACCTGGGTCAAGAGCAGCACAAGATGGATAAATTTCCTGCTGAAGGAAATAACACCTTGGCTGGGATTTGAACTCATGACCTTCTGATTGAAAAAATAAGATGTAGAACCACTAGGCCATGATGCTCATACTATGATACTTCCCCTTTAAAGGAAGGAGTGTACATGTCTTGGCCTATGAACTTTTCAACAGGTGTAGACTGTATGGTAATAGTTGAACTTGGTAGGGGGATATTTTAAGATCACACACATAACACTTATGCAAAATAAGAAGATGAAAAGCATCACAAAAGCAGGAACGGAGTGCTTAGGGTGAATTGCCCCCATATGAAAATATAAAAAATTACTGTTTTAAAATTTATTTATTTTATTATTGCAAAGAGCCCCCATGTTGAGTGCTCTTAAATTATTTTTGTAAAATTTTAAGAGGAACACAAACATGCATAAAACATGCATATATAGTCCTTGACGCCCCCTCCCCTGCACAATGTAATGTTTTCTTTCCATTTTGACCCCTTGCTTTGCCTGCATGTATTTATGTTCACTTTCAGTCATTTACTGGAAGCAATGCTGTGAAAATGTCCATTAAAACAGATATATCAGAACATTGTTGCTATTTTTCCTGGGAAGATTGGAATTCCAATCTTTGAAAATTATGAAATGCAGCGCCCACTGGGAGAACATTTCATAAGAGCGCTCGCACTGGGTAAATAATAATTATTATCATTGATTTTGAAAACAAATTGATGTTTAAAAGTATATATTTTGAGATTTGTGGCATACTTTCGAGAAAGTTACTTCAGAAATGAAAATTAAAAGAATGGAATATTACTCACCGGTTTGGGGGGTATTTCCTGAAAATGAATCTCTCAATACAGAATAGCCTATGCTAAGTTCCAAAAGGTAGTCAGTTGGAAATAGGTACTTCTCTATATTCCTGTATAGATCTTCCTTTGGGTGTAGATCCCTACCGAGGATTACCGTGAAAATCTACATTTGCACTTGGTGCGGATAGAATGCAATCTTGACTAACGGTTTGGTTGGCGGAGTGAATCACCGCCGACTGATTCTTGGTCTCTCTTACTAAGCGATGAAACACAGGAAGATCGCTTGCCCAGGAATGAGGCAGGGTGCCTTCCCCTTGATCAGAGAGAGAGAAAGAGAGGGTGTTTTCACACCCATCTAATTACAAAAAATAACTGATATTTTGCCAGTTTGAAGGCGAAGTAATTGTAGTATCCCCCCAAAATTGCCCTCAAATTAGTTGTTACTTTTCCAAATAACAAGAACGTTTGCACAAACTTCTAGAAGACCGCTGGGATATTTTTAGTGTGAAGGTGAGCTACAAGAAGTTTTGATGTCAAATAGGATGAATGCAAATCTTTTGAACTATTATTACATGGTGGTATATCTAGGATAACTGGCACTGGGACAAGTGCTAAAACAGCGCTCTATCCAGCATCTGGTGCTCGGGGGGGGGGGGGTCACTTTCAGCATTGAAATGGCATCCCTTCTACATTTTGTGCCAGTTGCTACTTTGGTCGTTCATGAGGCGAAACCTTACAGGGGGTTTCTTCCTTTTTTCTCCCCTTTTTTCCCCTTTTCATTCCCCCTTTCCCTGTCTTTTTTCTCCCCCCCCCGCTTTTTTTTTGTCTCCCTGAAAGTGGCGCCCATGGCACACACACCCTTGCTTCTAGATAATACAAGATTATGTGGAATGCAAGAGTCTTCATGATGACTCATTTCCATGAGAACTTATCTGGTCCAGGGAGGTGTGAATGGGCTATTTAATCAGCCATATTGAGGCCAAAAAGGTTCTTTCGTACCTCAGTCACATTTGCTCCATGGCTACCATACGGTGAGTCGAAAACAGCCGTTTTAACATTTTTTGTATCCCCTAC
Organism: Lytechinus pictus; assembly: GCF_037042905.1. NCBI lineage: Eukaryota > Metazoa > Echinodermata > Echinoidea > Temnopleuroida > Toxopneustidae > Lytechinus > Lytechinus pictus. Next base: position 49,247,671 of record NC_087249.1, read on the forward strand.
ATACAGGTGGTTTGAATAACAAGTGGAATGCCTCTGGCCGTCTCACCTGCATCACGCGATTCAATATAGCAGCAGTGCTGATTTTGAAAACTACTATAACTCGCACAAGATGTTCAGTGATACTTGGTTACTCTTATTTCCACGTTTTATGAACTAGACCAATACACTTATAGAGATATGATGGCAATTCAACAAATACCCCCAACGTGGCCAAAGTTCTTTGACCTTACATGACCTTTGACCTTGATCATGTGACCTGAAACTTGCACAGGATGTTCAGTAATACTTGATTACTATTATGTCTAAGTTTCATGAATCAGATCCATAAACTTTCAAAGTTATGATGGTAATTCAACAGATACCCCCAATTCGGCCAAAGTTCATTGACCCTAAATGACCTTTGACCTTGGTCATGTGATGTGAAACTCATGCAGGATGTTCAGTGATACTTGATTAACCTTATGTATAAGTTTCATGAACTAGGTCCATATATTTTCTAAGTTATGATGACATTTCAAAAACTTAACCTTAGGTTAAGATTTTGATGTTGATTCCCCCAACATGGTCTAAGTTCATTGACCCTAAATGACCTTTGACCTTGGTCATGTGACATGAAACTCAGGCAGTATGTTCAGTAATACTTGATTAACCTTATGGCCAAGTTTCATGAACTAGGTCCATATACTTTCTAAGTTATGCTGTCATTTCAAAAACTTAACCTCAGGTTAAGATTTGGTGTTGACGCCGCCGTCGCCGTCGCCGCCGCCGCCGCCGTCGCCGTCGGAAAAGCGGCGCCTATAGTCTCACTCTGCTATGCAGGTGAGACAAAAATGAATGAAACGGCCGTTTTCAACTCGCTATACGACCGCCGTAGAGCAAATGTGACTGAGGTATTAGGCACCTTGTCATAAGTCAAAACTTTGTCTTTGCGCAGGATTCCTCAAGCATTTTTTTTATATTACTATCCTCATTTCATTATAAACAAAACAATGGAGCATGAAGGAAAATCACTTTGATAAGAGGAATTATCCCTTTATTTCCTGCTGGAAGACAGAAGACACAGCACTGATTTTTTACAAGTTGCCGTATTTTTTTTGTATTTTCTTATTTGTGGTGGTGTGGAAAGCCTGAGAGAGAGCGAGAGAGAGAGGGAATGAGGACCTGGCCTGATTAGAAATCTTTCTTGGCATGCGACAGCATTCGAGTCAGAAAAAACCAAACAGAGATATCAAAGGAGATAAAAAAAAGAGAGAAGATTGATGTTATTAAAGGGAAAATGATAGTGGGAAGCAAATCATTAATGATGAGAGAAAACATAAATATGCCTTTTTTCTCATTCAACAAAATAATTACCTATTGAAGTGTTTCCATGTGATTTCTAAGTCCTAAATAAGGACAAACCGTACCAAAATTTGTCCATAATCAAGGATTTTAGAGATCAATACATGTATGAGGAAAAAGGTAACCTAAATATGAATGATAGTCTAGAAGCATTCAAATATATTTTGCACCTCCTTTCTTAAAAGCCATATTCCTTTTTCTAATTTTCTGCACTTTTGACAAACTACATGTCACATATCTCTTTCACACATGGCCTAGACCATCGAGGCATTAGACTTAGTATTAGACCAAGTGTAGTCTAGGCTAAACCAAATTGGTAGTAGACTAAATGGTCTGTATATTGAACTCTGGTTTGATCATAAAATTTGGTCTTAATTTGTGGTTTAACTATGGATAGCCAATTGAGGCAGGTATCTCCAACAATACAGGTTCAATTTGTCAGCTTATTTCACACTCAAATCATTCAAAACTAACTGGGAATAATAATATAAAAAACCCTCTGGTCTAAAGTTGTGGTTCTAACTAGTGGATAACCAGTTGTGACAGGTACATGTACATGGATCTCCAAGAGTACAAGCTCAATTTGTCCGCACATTTGACACTCAAGTCATTTAATGTAAAACTGACTGGGAATAATAAGTGAAATAATTCTCTTCATCAATAAAAACATGAGGAAAGAGCCAAGTATAGATAGGAAACATAAATGTAAATCCAATTTGCACATTTTTGGCTTCTCATAATTTCAATACAGTATTCGACCATGGTCTAAGTTAACCCGGACTTCAGAATAGGGGCTAATGGGTTTAGCTGATGTGATTGGTGGGGATTTTTTACCTGATTGCTAAGAAAGCATGAATGCTTGTAAGCAAGCAACCAGAGGACCATCGGCTTAAGGTCCTCTCCGAAGGACCTGGTAATGAGGATTAATGCCTTACCAAAGGGCACTAGCGCACCAAGTGGGAATCGAACCCGGGTCACCGGAATACGAATCCCCCGCTCTACCGACTAAGCTATGTGGTGATATACTATCTGAGAAGTTAGTGAACAAATGCTTACAGACCAATCAAACATAAACCATAAAATCAGGGATGGATCCAGGATTTTCCAAAGGGAGGGGGGGGGGGCATTTTTGTACAGAAAAAAAATTAACCAGCCCTCCAAAAGAGGTCTTCACTCCAAATTAATGGTGATTTATATCAGGAAAAATTGAAAAAGCAAAAAAAAGGGTCCTCACTTATGACATATTCCCCTAACAAAAATTTGTTATACCTGGATCCGTCACTGCATAAAATCATTGGGTATCGAAATGAATGTGGAACAAAAACTCGTGAAAATTCTTGTGTCATATTTTGTCTAATTTTGAAGGAAAAAGGTAGCTCAAAGAATAGGGTTTTGATCATATTATTCATTGGCAATTTAGGTTGCAATAGGGGCAAAGGCACCCTGGCTAATTGCCTACGCTGCTGCGAGCCCCTTGGAATAGACTTAGAAGTTCCTCTGTCCTTCCTGCGAATCAATCTGGTTTCCATTTCTGCGGTTGTTGGATGGACCAAGAATCCCGCTGCATCACTGATATGACTTGATGTGATGGGGTCCTCCGAGTCTGTCAGTGGTGATCTAACATTCAGTTTCCTGAACATGAAGAGCACATTGTATCTGATAATGGTTGTGTTCAGACGATACTTCTAATTTTCCAGTTTGACACTTTGTTGAAAGCAAGGTTGTGTCCAGGCAAATCGTTTGATAGCCGTGATTTGAGAATGCAAGGAAAAGACTGAAAAAGATGTGGTTGCAATTGTCGGAATCCCTTGAAAGCAACACAGTATATTGTTGTGTTCAAGTGACAGTCTGCATAGTGGTTGCGTTCAGACGATATGTTTAATTTTCCAGTTTTACAGTTGGACTTTTCTAGCCATTTTAAAACATGTTTGGCTGGAAGCAAGGTTGCATTCGGGCAAATCGTCCAGTAGCCATGATCGATTTGAGTGAATAAGGTGCAATTGTCATAATCCCTCAAAAGCAACATATTGATCCGATTATATCACTTGATGGTTGCATTCAGGCAAAAAGTTTTATCACTCAGCATAGACGTTTTGAATTTGAATTATGTTTTGCTTGAAGCAAGGTTATGTTCAGACAAATAGTTTGGTATGACTGATTGAAAAAAGCTAAGAAAACACTGAAAAAAAATACAACTAGAAGGTGATTCTGCCATAATCCCTCAAAAAGCAACAAATTGATGGGGGGGGGTGTTTCACAAATATTTAAGTAGGACTTAAGTAGGACGTGTATATAATATGAAACGCGCAATCTTATTGATTAATACGCAGAAGTGCACATCCTCTTGGCATGATCTGACCAATGTGGTCATGCCTATTATAATGCACAAAACTAGGCATTTAAGTGCGACTCTGAGTCATACTTTAATAAATCTTTGTGAAACACCCCCAGAGATTGTATCTGGGCCCCGTCTTACATAGAGTTACGATTGATACAATCAATCGTAACTCTATGGAAATCCATCAGTGTCATAATTCATTCTACAGGAAATATGTCCTTTCTAAACAAAGAGAAGCACAGTGAATTTTTAAGAAAACAATGAATGTATGAATATACATCATAGAAAGTATTTTGAAAAAACATGCATAAGAGATGTTGACGTTGCTGGCCGTCCATAGTTATGATTGATCGGTTCAATCGCAACTCTTTGTCCTGATGTAGGTTGCATTGAGGCAATAAGTTTTATCTTCCAGTGTAGGCGTTTTTGAAACATGTTTTGCTAACAGTAGGGCACCCAAATTATCTGGCTATCATGATTTGAGAATGCAAAGAAAACACAGAAAGTGATATTTTTGGATGTTGGTTATGTCAGAATCGCATTTCTGGCATTCTGGTATCTCTTGAAAGCACCATGATGAGATTGTAATGATGTTATAGGTCTCGTCTTCCAGACTTCCAGTATAGATATTTTGCTTGAAATGTATTAACTTTTATTATTTACACATGTGGTTGTAGAGGCAGATCATTCTAAATTACGTAGGCATTTATTATTGCATTTTATGGCAATCTAACTAAGATGTAAAACAAGTATACAGAAACTGCAAAAGTAAGTTGTGGAGAAAGTGCATACATTGTGTGAAGGCATTGATCCAATGACCGGGGTAATAATATAGATGCTTGGAAACGCCATTCTGATGTATTAAGCATTATAAAGCAGAATGTTATCATCATAAAGAACTTTTGTACAGAGATAAGATACGTGTAAGAACATTTTTCAAAAATATTTGTTACATTTTTCGGACTGATGACATCATTTAGTCCTCACCCTGACTCTGCATATTTTCAGTTTCCTTGGCAATTTCCATGGCAGTTCTAAATTCTTTAATCTCCTGATCATACTCACTCACTAGGCCTTAGGCCTCATGAAATAGTATGTCTTCGAAGCAGTCTCTAAACATCTTGACTTCTTGATGAGTCAGATCGGCAGATATGTTTCTTGTGGGGGGAAAAATGTGAGCTTCCTTCTCCCAGCTGAAAATATAGTAACCATGGCAATGACGAGAGTTAATTGATTGAATTATTGCGTTTCCTAGAATTTCTTTTTGCAAATATTTACAATTGAAGAAATGTTCTCAATGATCTCCAGTTGTGATGTATTGCGGGTTTAGGGTTGGCACTATACATGTACATGTAAGTAGTCATTGTAGACATGGGAGACATAATAAATATGTGATTTAGGAAATAGAATCCAATTTGTCTTTAATAGATTTTAAACTAAAAGTGGCGCTCTACACATTGGAAAAAATAATAACAGGTTGATACAAAAGAAAGCTGTTTTATGTTCAGATAAAAGATGTATGTTAAATTCACAAGTTCAGAAGATGAGCAATATTATGTGATTTATTCCAAAATGGGATTGTGGACTGCTCGTAAGGTGTGCGACAGCCTTCAGAGGAAATATTCATGCTGGTAGGAAGTACCAATTTTTTTTGGGAACATAAATTCAATTGTATTTTTGGACTGATTATGGACCCTGTTTCATAAACATGTTGTAGATAACAAAGGCTAGAAGTCTATGTCTAGTCCCTTGAAACTTGATTTTTGTAAATTTTGTGATAAAGGGCCCACTCCATTAGAGCTCATAAATTTGACCTTCCTTCATAAGGAAGCAGACTTGTCTTCATCATCTTCCTGTTGCTATGTGTGATGCACCTCAAGAAAGAGATACAGAGAAATAAAGGAAACTGAAGAGAGTAAGTTAGGATATGTAATTACATTGATAGGGTGCGAGACTGTTTCTCGTTATCATCTTTCCTGTTGCTAAATGAGATATACCTCAAGAATGAGATACTGAAAAAATGATAATCTTTACTGTTGCTAGGTGTGATGTACCTCAAGAAAGATATACAGAGAACCAGGGGGAATGAGAGACTCAATTGAGGTTATAATTTACAGGGTGTGAGATAACATTGGTTATACAATGCGTATGTAATACAGGAAGTAACTGGAATTAAGGAAAGAGAGGTACAGTATACAATGAAGGGGTGAGTGATAGACAGAGGTTGAGAGAGTGGGAGGAGGAAGAAGGGGGGGGGGGAGAAAGAGAGAGATTAACTCAACAGGTTTTTTTTTAGTGGCATATCTTGTATATAATATTTTAAGGAGAAATGATAATAGTACGGTGACAAAAATGATAATGGCATATTTACCCAGGGTAGAGAAAAGCAGAAGATATCGTGAATAAAAAAAAAGATTATGTACATCTTTAAAAAAGACACAGAGTGAGGAAGATTTGTACATGTATGTACACATAGACGGTAGAAGTTTCCATCCTTAGATAACATACAAATAATTGAGTAGGAAAATTTGCTTCTTGATTGAAAAAAAAAAATTCCTGTTAATATTGTACTCATAAGAAGATGTGATATTTGGCATGCATGTTTCTCAGCGGAGGCCAAATCCATGTTTTTCCCTTCCCTCCCTTGGTATGTAAATGTGAGCCTTAATTAATTGTGACTGGAATTATTGAAAGTTTTCATTTTTCTTCCTTTCAATAAGTTTCACTGGCTTATTAGGAGGTGAAGTTTGGAAAATTAAAGCAAAGAAGGAGTAGTTAAAGAAAAAGGCAACTTTCTTAAATCTCATATCCCAATTCAGACATGTTCATCTTTTACCATAGTGAACAGAAAATAAGTGAATGGAAGAAATATGCCATACGATATTGATCTCGATCAAAGTATAGGAATGTATTCTTTTATTATCATGGAAACAACTAGGTTTCTTTGTGTTTTATAGGGTAAGTTCAACAGTCATCCTGGTAGTCTGCAGACACAGACCCTGATTGAACTTTGCTCAACAAGTGGGTCTCCACACAAAGACTAGCACTAAAACTGGCTACCGGGTATTTCAATTCCTGAGTGAGAGGGCCTTCAGTACACAAGGCATTATAGGCTGCACATTCAGACCCTGAACTTGAGTAAAGGGGTTGCAAAGCAGACTACCATAAATGGTTAAGATTTGACCATTTTTTGTTTGGGAGATTATCATATTTGTTCAGAATACATGTATGCGCAGAAGCTGAATTATGCTTTATACATATATGCCTGAAATGCAAGGCCATATAATTATGAATATTTATAATTGCACTTAAAATGTTCAATGCAATTCAATTTCAATTCAAATTCATTTCCACAAATTGAGTAAAAAGTACAAACATCAATACATTCACAATATATATAAGCAGTTACAATTTATTACATAAATACAGAAGAAATTCAAAATATGGAGGAGATTGACAAATGCCATATTGATCCATCAAGTTCAATCCCATACTATAACAAAATACATAAAATACATGGATGACATCACGAAAATAAAGGATACTTTAGGGCTCACAGGCCTAATTCATTTCCCATAGACTTGTGTGTTAAAGTGGCACTTAAAAAGAATTCATAAAATATAAGGAGGAAATTCGAGGGTTGAATGTTTACTACCAGTGGATAGGATAAATGTCTGACATTCCATATCTGACCAGAAAAGGGTACCTTGACCGGCTCATTTTCAAAATAAATCAGCATTTATGAAGACTACACCTGCCGGGACCAAATTCATCACTTGAGAGAGTAAAATGACCCTAATTCTTCCGCCAGTAAAAATATAGTTCCATAGTGGTGATATATCTTTCCAATTTGGAAAAAGTAAGTTCAGTAGGTACCCTCCCGAGAATCAGTGTTAGATTGTCAGTCATATTCATTCATTTTTGTCAATCAGCAATATCAAATTTAAAAATTGAGCAATGGGTTGGCTCGAAAGAATATCTATGGCCTGCCAGTTGTGATTAGGCCCGTGCGACCTGTAAGAACTAATAATCCAGACAAAGCAAGAAGAAGTCATAGAAGATATAGATGCAATTGAAAATGATAAGACTTCATTATATGAACCTGTTTGGTCGTACACATAACTCCTTATAAATTATGATACATCTTTTTCTGGGGCCCCTTACTGATTAAAAACTGTTAAAAGCTACAGAAATCCTTAAATCTGATTGGCTGATAGTAAATTTGTTAAAGAAATTGTGCATTTGTTATTATAACAAGTCTTATTAAACAAGAGACTGGAATATTTTTGTATGAGTCAGGTGTTCGTGAGGTCAGATTTCTCATATCCTATCTCTCTTTCTTCTCTCTCTCTCCTCATCTGACTTCCCTGCATACACGCCTCTTTCACTCCTACTCTCTCCCTCTCTCTCTTTTCCTCTCATTCTCTATCCCATCCCATCCTCTCTCCCATCCAAACTCTTGATTATTCCCCACAGGAAGGGCTTCCCCTGGAGTTCTTGGCTACCATCCAGGAGGACCGGTCTTTGTGGAAGGGGTGCGCTACCGTACCCCTGGAGTACCTCCCTCCCGGCCTGAAGGGGTTCAATGCATACGCCATCCATGGGACGGGGGAGCAGAGGGAATACCAGGCGCTGTACCCCGCTGAGAGGGGCAAGCATGAGCACCCTGACTTGTGAGTTACATCAAGAGGTGGGAAAGGGGAGGAGGATCTGACTTGTGAGTTTTTATTAACCGGTGGGGGTGTGGAGGGGTGTATCGACTCATCAACTGATGGAGTGCCAGGATCTATACACAGCTGCAAGCATGAGCAGTCTGACTTGTGAGTTTCATTACGAGGTGGGGGTAGGGAAGGGGTGTCCACTTGTCAACTATTAAATAAAGGGCTAATTACTATGTTCTATATATTCCAGTTAAGAGGGGCTAGCATGAGCAATCTTTCATTAATAGGTAGGGGTAGGGAAGGGGTGTCCACTTGTCAACTAATAAAGGGCTAATTACTATGTTCTATATTCCATTTAAGAGGGGCTAGCATGAGCACTCTTTCATTAAGAGATGGAAGGGGAGGGGTGTACCCACTTGTGAAACTATGGGCGTGTCATGCAGACTTTATACCCAGTTGAGAGGGACAAGCATGCATGAGCACTCCTTACTTGTTTAAGAATTCGGCTGGAAGGGAAGGGGTGTTTACCCACTCATCAACTAAGAAAGTATGCATACCCAGTTAAGAGGGGCAGGTATGAACAACCTGACTTGTAAGTTTCATTAAGAGGTTCCGGAATGGAGGGGTGAGTCCACTTATCTACTACTAATGGAGTGCCAGGCTTTAGCTTTACCTAGCTGGAAGGGGCAAGAATGAACACCATGACTTATCACCTCATTAGGAGGTGAGGAATTGGATGGGGTGTGACTTGTGACTCTTAACGAGACGTGGGGATTATGGGAGGAGGGTGCCCACTTTTTCAATGAAATATTTTGATGATGATACACATACATGTGCAAATACTGCCAAATGGGGATGGTAAAGAAACATCAAACACACTCTGAGTTTGTATGAAAGTGGGGACCCATGCTCCTTTATATAAATGCAACATGCATCTGGGACGTTGCTGTATTTGTGGAGAAGGGGGGGCTGTTGTTGCAGGAATGATGGTGGTCGAGTATTAAGGGGGGCATACATGTAGCTAGTAGGATGGAATAGTAGTTTCTATAATCAAAATCAAGATTGGGAATGTGGGGTGGGGGATCAAGGTCCTTCAGGATAGTTTATCCTTGAATAAAATGGCCTGTTAAAAGAAATAAGGGCCAGCGAGGGATTGGGGCTGTACAGCAGACAAATACATGTATCAGAAGGGCTGTCTGCACCATCCCGAGTTTTCAAATTAGCGCGCTATTTCTGATCCGGCAAATTATCACGATCTGAAAAATCTCGAGATAGTTTGCAGTGGAGACGCAATTATCGCGCTAGTTCGTAGGATTAATCTTGAGATTGCAATCCCAAGTCAACTCGGGTTTATTTGCAAAATAGCGCGCTATTTTACGAATTATCCCGCTAATTCGTAGGTGCAGACGCACTCGAGATTGGACTCGGGGTAATTTATTCATGACGTCAGTCCATAATGCAATTCGCGTTCCACTTCCGCCTTGGTCAAAACATAAACACGTGCGAAAGTCAACTTTATACATGCGAATAGATATTATCGCGAATAGCGTTCATCAATTGCCTAATCAGCAACGATGGTGTCCCACCACTGTATGGATTTTGGGAGAGACCAGACCGAAGGGGGAGGCGCTCATCTACGATGGTCATATTCAATAACAACACTGACAACAGTGTCGTCTTATTCCTTCGCAAAATGTGAGCTAATAGCATTTCTTTCCTCCTTCTCTCCCTCTCTTTCCCCCTCTGTCGTTGCCTCCTACTCCGCCATCATATTTAACGAAGAATACATCACTTCTTCACTCGCTGAGCTGAGAGGATTGTTGCATAACACCGGTCGAATTCGGCGAAAGTGCTAGTGAAAGGAGTACATTGCTTGCATATCGCGGGAAGTTATTCAAAAGCGCGGGCCGTTGAAACTCCAGGATCCGAAAGTGCGCATGCTTGGAATATCAGGCTTGTTGCCTCGCTCGAGCAGGAATCGCTCTTCTTGCGATGGTGGAGACGGGGTTTCTTGAATCTCGAGATTAATCGCGAAGTAGGCCGATCGGGCTAAAATCTCGAGATTGAGCAAACTCGGGATGGTGCAGCACCGCCTAGAGATTGGTTGTCATTGCTTGCACAAAGTATATTCCACTTTGAGCATTTTACAAAAACCATACCATGACTTGCTCTGCCGTAAACTGAAAGGAGGAAACCAAGAGGGGAACCGTAAAAGTTACCGCAAGGTTTCATCTATCCTCTGTCACTTCTGGAAGGAAATGAGCTGTACTTCAAATGCTATCTATAGACGATGGGTCGCGATAACTGGTCACGGCAGAGAGGGGTAATGGCAGAGAAGGGTTACGGTGAAGAGGGGTTACTGTGGAGAGAGGTAATGGCAGAGAGAGGAGTAATGGTGGTGAGGAGTAATGGTGGTGAGGGGTAATGGTGGTGATGGGTAATGATAGAGAGGGGTATAATGGTGGTGAGGGGTAATGACCAGATGGGTAATGGTGGTGAGGGGTAATGACAGAGAGTGCTAATGGTGATGAGGGGTAATGACAGACGGACCCCTTACCATCCTGCCTCTTTCTTGCCCCATTCCCCTTAAATCAGTTTGAGGGAATATCACTATGGATGAGAAACAGACCCGGAGTAAGGGTTTAATTGTAAAACAGAAATAAGGGGGGGGGGCACTGGACCCCAGGCCCCCACATTAAGTCAGTTTGAGAGGATTATAATTTTTGATGAGAATCAGACCCAAGATCATGGCGTAGTTTTGAATCAGGTCTTTATTAATAAGGGGAGGCAGTGGACCCCTCTCCCAACCCCTAACTTTTCTTGCCATCCCCCCGCTCCCAAAGTCAGTTTCAGAAGATATAGGTATGAAACAGATCCCAGCAGCATGGTGTGGTTTTGAAACAGGTATTACTAATGAGATAAGGGGGAGGCAGTGGACCCCCTTTCCCCTTCCCCCTCCTTTTTCTTGCCCCTTCCCCAAACTTTATGCCCCGCCCCCCTTAAGTCAGTTTAAGAGGATTTCCATTTTGGGTAAGAAACAGACCCCAGCAGCATAGTATAGTTTTGAAGCAAATAATAAGGGGGAGACAGTGGACCCACTCTCCCAACCCTTCCCTTTTCTTGCCCCTTTCCCCAAACAGACCCCAGCTGCATAGTGTAGTTGACCCTACCCCTGCCCCCCTTCCCCCACTTTTTCCCCCTCCCCCCCACCTTAAATCAGTTTTAGAGGATATCATTTTGGTTGAGAAACAGACCCATAGGCATGGTGCAGTTTTGAAACAGGTCTTTACTTAGGTGATAGGGGGGGGGGGGGACAGTGGACCCCTACCCATGCCCCTCTTTTCCCCTTCTGCACCTCATCCCCCACCCACCTTAAGTAAGTTTTAGAGGGTATCATTTTTATGAGAAACAGACCCCAGCAGCATGGTGTGGTTTTAAAGCAGGTGTATGGTTAATGTCAACCACTTCCTCTGTTCTGACAAGGTGTATTGTTGAAGACCTCAAAAGCAACACTCACTTCTCAACTATTCACAAGCACAAGGGCCCCCTCGTGGGTTCCGCAATGGGGTCAACCAAGGAACATGTCTAAGCACCTGAAAATTATAACATCCAAGGTGTGAATGTTTGAATCGTATACATCTGAATGTTCATCTAATCCCCAGCTAATTTTAATTTTCATACAGATTCAATCTATTAAAAGTGATACAATGGTCTCAACTTTTTTTTGCAAGATTATAATAAAATAAAACATATACTGCCCAAAATGTTGCATTTTTTCCCCTTTCGTTACTATAACAATGTTGCATTTTGGGGGTTGGTATTAAGACCATGGACGAGCAAGTTCATGGTGACAATCATTCCATTGCCAATGGGAGCTGGTTGGTCATTGTACAAAGTCTACCTGTGAGCTTTAATACGTATGAATGATTTTTTGCAATTGCAATGGGACGGATTCTGCAACATAGTCAATCTATTGAAAATGCCATCAAATCACAACAACAAACACCTGAGAGGTCTCTGTCGAAAGTTGGTGAACCGGGAGAGCTGATCGTTGTAAGAATTTGAGCTGACAAAAATTGCAAATATCTTGTTTGTCCAGAGGTTCGGACGACACTACGGTTTTGATTCACAGCTTTTCGACAATGACTGCTTTGTCATGAAGTGCTTCTGACAAAAGATTCCCTTTGTTCCAGAAAGCGTCTGCGTAGTGTTGCAAAAAATCCCTATGAAGGGGTTAACACATCATTGAGAAGACCTAGACAGGAGATTGATTATTTTAAGACTGATTGAAGGCCTTTTGGATTAAGAGGGTATAAACATTGTCTTACTGGGTGTCATGGGGGTGAAGAGAGATTAGTTAATCCCCTAATATAGACCTACACCTACATGTAATCAGCCACACTGCCTGTAATCTTACTTGCATTACTGATCTATATTTATATAATATATATATATCATACTGTTTAATCATGTATTTCACTTTGATGAATATTCTTGTATTTTAAATACAGCGCGTCCCCCCAAAAATGCCCTCTGATATGCGGCTGAATTCTAAAAATGAAAATTATTCTCAATGAAATGTATAAAACTAGGAAGCTCATCTCATGTTCTAACTTTATAAAAATTTCTTTGGTCTCGCTTCAGTGGTTTTAAATACACAGTCTATTATGTAAAAGTGGTGCTTTTCAGCCCATTCCAAGTTTGCATGCATGCAGCACTGCTTATATCAATCCCCTTTGAACATTCTGACCAAGGAATTCCCTGATCTGACCAGGGAAATCTCCATGATCTAACCAGGCTCATCAAATCACAACCTTTAGCATGTTCAGAAGGGCAAAAACAGTATTTTGACAGTTCATTTCATATTTGATAGCGGAGATGCACAATAATTGAGACAACGGGTCATGTCTGTTTCATGCCTAATACCAACAATACTGCATTTGTTTTTCATTACTTTATTTCAATTAATAAGCTACTGAGGTCAGGTTAATTCAATGTAACTTTTTAAAAGAAAAAAAGTCAAAATTTTCTCTGGTAAAGATCCTTTTCACAAAGGGTGATTAGCTTGTGGATTCCCCTTTATTTTCAGCTTATTTTACTCATCCATCATTCATATTTTCTGTCAAGTTGGTACACTGATTCCCCTTGTCAATCATTAAACAAACTTAATTCTTTATGTTTCTTGTCCTTCTGAACATGCCCAAGTTTATGATTTGAGGATATGATTAGGGAAATGTCCCTGCTCAGATCCTGGATGTAAAAATGGGGATTAACATGCCATAGACAATGCAGAAATGCATCAATGCTGCAAACTTGGAATGGGCTAAAATGCACCACTGTTATGTAATAGAGTGTGTATTCAAAACCGCTGTAGCGCGACCAATGAAATTTTCATAGAAGTTAGATCATGAAATGAGCTTTCTACTCATGAACATTTATTTGAGAATACTACCACATTTTAGAATTAATTCTGCCCTATGTCAGAGGGACATTTTTTTGGGACGCGCTGTATAAACATAGCAAAAAATGATTGATGATTTCATTTCTCATGATAAATAAGCACATTCTAGCCGCACAAAATTAATGCTGATAAAAAAAAAACTATTATATTGAAATGTCATATCTAAGATGTAGATCACTAATTTTTTTGTTATCTTTCAGCCACAGACTAAAATACTTTACAGAGATATCATGGGATGGCATCGTAGACGTATCGAGACTACCTCTGCCAACATCTGTTTGGAAGTGACAAGGGCCATCTTCAAATTTCTCTTTCCTTGCCAGTGAGAAGACTAGTCTTCCATTTCAGCTTTTTTCGATACTTGTTTTCAATGAGGAGACCATATTGACATGTGAAACATTTGTTGGTATAATTATTTGTATGGTGTCGCTTGTGCCTGTGAGGCTTATATAGCGTTTCATCAACAATTTTCATCTGACAAATTGTCGAATCTGATAACTTTCCTTGATTCATATTGGCTTAGAAGCACTGCTAATATGGTAACTTTCTGATAAAACATGATTTGTCTGATGGAATGTTTGACAAGTCTTATAATGAAACACTCCTCTGATGACCCCTCTCCTGATGATATATCTTACTGGGGGCTGTTTCATAAAGCTGTTCGTAAGTTAAGAATGACGTTAAGAACGACTGATCCTTTCTTGTGGTAAATGGTATTCACCATTGTTCATTGGTGATTGTTTTGCGCGTAAGAAAGGTTCACCAGTTGTTCTTAAAGTCGTTCTTAACTTACGAACAGCTTTATGAAACACCCACCAGGGTTTCCTCCTGGTGTCATATGAATATTGCAGCAGGTTCTTAATATGCAAATTAAGGTCATGAAAACATGTACATGTATGTATATGAACACACAGGGCCTTCATTAATATCCTATCCAATGGATGAGCTCATAAAACTCATGAAAGTTGCACTTGCAAGGCGAGGGTTTTCTGCTTTACACAAATACAATTATTTAGGCTTCAAATACATTTATATAACTTTAAACATGTAACTTGAGTTACAGTAGAGTCTGCTTGAGTCAACCTTCCATAACAACGTAGAAGCTTTTTTTTTCAGACCAGAATATGCGAAGGTGTTATTTACAAGTCTAATTTGGCCTAGGTCAAATAGATGTCTTTTGTCCCAATATGTCCCGACTTTCTCCGCTTCACCTATAAATTGACTTCCCTGATCTACTGCCCAAAAAATGAAATATTCCTTTGAGACTATTTTTTGCATTCTTAAGACAATCATATGTTTATTTATCAATCTATTAATTTGTAATATATAAATTTTGAAAGGAGAAATTCTTAAATTAAAGGAAATGTTTGGAGATGAAATTGAAAATTGAAAATGATCAAATAGCAGTTCAAATAATTATCTCCCATGAGTTTTCAAACTTCCATCTGTGGAACTTTTTGCTGTAATTTAAAGTTTTCACCTAAATTAAAACACAGTCATCAGTGATGGATCAAGGATTGTGAAATAGAGGGGGTACAAATAGCAAATAGAGAAATGGAAGGGGTGCAGATGATAATTTTCTCAGAATTGACTGTATTTATACAAAATGGGCAATATTCAAATTATAGAGGAGTGCGCCCCCGCCTGGATCTGCCATTCGTCATCAGACTGTTTTGGCAGACAGAATGCTGTAGGCGGTCTTAGAAAAATTAGATAGTTGTTTACATCCTGATTTTAATTGATAACATCCTTATTTTGCTTTTCTGTTGCTCTTTCTAATTCTTCAAGTTGAGGAAGAGCATTTACTGGTCAAGGTTTTGAAATCCCAGGCCCTGTTACATGAAGCACAGTGATTGATCGCATTGCTGGTTAATATGATTGATTGCATTGACTATTGTGTATGATCAATGGTAAATATCAGCTCAATAATTGATCGTAAGTTTATGTTATGTGGTGCTGGCCTGGTGGGTGTTCCATAAAGCTGTTCATAAGTTAAGAGCGACTTAAAGAACGACTGGTGATCCTTTCTTGTGGTAAATGTTATACAACAAAATGTTAATTGGGGATGGTTTAGCACGTGAGAAAGGTTCACCAGTCATTCCTAAAGTCGCTCTTAACTTACAAAATTCATGAAAAGGCCCCCTTGGCTTATACAGGAAAGTAGGGTCCTGTGTAAAAAATATGGAAAAATTATCTTTTGGAAAAACCATTTCCATTCAAATAACTTAGGCCTATACTAAAAAAATAATATGATTGAATATATGTGAATTGCATTAATGACATCAATTATTTTTTACTCTCTTATTTTTATTTTGTATCTTTAAACAATATTTTAAACAATGATGTTGATAATTATTTAATCATTATATCCATTAATTAGCTCTACACATTACAGTATACTTATTTGATTATTCCCTTTAAAACAAAGACGTTTGAGTCAGGGGGAGATAGGTGTCACAAACATCCCCAAGAATGCGGTAGAACTTGACATCTGCGGTGGACATATACAAGTATGTGCCCAGCTGTGCCACGGTTCTCAAATCATGAAGAAATATAGTCATGTGACAGTGAGAGACCTCGGAATAACCAAAAGAGGATCTGTGTCATGCCTGGTTTAGCAAATATTTTCGTATTTTGGATTAGAAGGTTTTAGAGAGAATTTCTTCACCCACGGTTCGAGGTCTTTACTTATAGAAGGCCTGCACTCATAACAGTGATTTTTTTTTTATAAAAAAGTGATTTATAAGTACTCTCTACTTAACTGAGAGACTTTTTGTAAATAAACCAAGTATATGCTTTGCTGAGATGCTGTCTCAGGGTCGCAATATGATGACATGTGATAAGCGGATGTGTTACACTTTTTAGAAAGAATTTCAAATTTTTGTTGTTTTGATGAGGAGTTCTGCATCCTTATTTTCTTTCTCCGGAGACCAAAATTAATGTAACTGGTTGAATTAGACATCAGTTTCAATATGTCACTGACATATTTTCTGGCTGCATTGTAAACTCCTTGTCCTTTTTGTATACATGTAGTTTGAAATATAATATCAAGTTTCTATATATTTGTTATTTTTAGTTTGTAAATTTTAGAAGTTTGAAGATTTTTTTTTGTGGACAGTCAGTTCCCATCATTTAAACTAAATGCAATATTCCATTGATATTAACATTAATTTACTTTTGAACATGGATATCAATTCATTATGAGGATACATAATCATTTGTGAGTCCTACATTTAATAAAAAGTAATTCGGTGGAGTCACAGTATGGTGCGCTGTGATGCTGTGACTGTGATGCTTCTTAACCCACAGACTCCCATGCCTACCTCCTCCTATGCTCTTGCCACCCCTCACATCTTCAAAAAGTATACCATACAGACTCGCTCTCCATATATAAACCGCAATTGCTTACAACCAAACCGCTGCGACTCCCATCTTGATGAACTTCAATAGCACTTCTCACAACGCAATCATGACCCTAAACGCAGCCAAGAACAAATCGACCGCGCACATACGACCAATTACTAAAAATCCCTCAAATCATCAAGAAACACATATGCACATTATCAGAAAACCAACAACTTCATACCATCTTCCAATGAAGAACCCCCCTCCCCATGGTTGCCTTCAGGAGAGCACGCACACTCTGTGACCTCCTTACAAGAGCAGCCGACCCTACACCCAAAGACAATTAACAGACACATATTAGATACTGACAACAAACAACATCAGTGGCTTCCGCAATTGCAAATCAAAACAATATATGACACTTACATCAAAGAGGGTCAAACATGCAACAGTACAATTACTGGCCAGGCAAACCCCATCAACTCCCAACTTCATTGCAAATCTGAATGGATCATATACCTCATGACATACAAAAAGTGCCACAAACAATACATGGATAAGACAGAAAATACACTTTATACCAGATTCAGCAACACTAGATCCGAAATTCACAATTACACCTCAACAAGCAATTGCAACACTGAGTTCATCCCCAATGTCCTCCACTTCAACCTCCCTGACCAGTGGCAGATATGGTGGGGGGGGGGGGGGGGCGCGGGCATACGCCCCTTTTTTCCACAGCGCTAAAGGGGCTGCTAAAAAAAAAAAATATATATCATAAGTCGCCCCCTCAAAATAACTGCACTCCCTCATAGAAATTATCATGTCAACTTTTTCCCATGAGACATTGCGAATAACTGCCTGTCCGCTGCAACCGATCTAGGTGGTGCACCGTATTGTGAATCCACGAATTCTGATTCATTTTAAACTTGAATTAAAATGGATCTAGGATAAATCTCAATATAAGTTTAATTCCAAATCAATCATAACTCATTATACAGGTTTTATGGAACAAACTTCCAAATCCCCTTTAAACAAATGATACGGTAGACAAATTAAAATAGCTTTTAAAACTTACTTTGTCAAAATGTACCTCCATTCAACAAAGTGAACTCAATATTCAATGATGACATGACATGTGCTCCTGCAACAATTGCTCCAGTCTTAATATCTCAGAGGGTATAGGGTTAGCGTTAGGGTTATAATAGAGTTTGGTTCAGAATAATGTAAAGATAGGAATTAGGGTTTATTTAGTTTTGGAGGTTGAGTTCTTATGTTTGGCTTAATGTGCAGATTTTTCATCCGAGCAATTGTCGCCTGGCAGAGCAAATGTCCTGGAACAGTATATGTCCTACATAAGAACCGACTATCAGCTGTCTTTTATTTAATTTTCTTGAATCAAATGTACAGTGGTACATGAGAGTTCGAGGAGAAATGCAGATATTTTATTGTTGCCAGAGTTATGAGATTTAATACATTTCAATGTTTTGTTATTTCTTTTTATTTTGTCTTTCTAATGATCAATCTGGTCATGAATTATTTTAGTAATATACTTTGAAATGCCTTTTCAAATCTTTTCAAGTGTCTTCAATCAGATAAATTTAGAAATTCATTTTTTATCAAATGCAGATTTTGTAAAATAAATGATATATTTTATTACTAGAATTTGAGTTATGCAAAATTATTTGACACAGTAGTGTAAGCAAGACCAGTTTGTGAGAGATGTAAAGTTTTCAACTATAGAGGGAGCCAAACACATCAAAGAGCTGCGAATGGGATGCTTAAATCTTGGCAGAATCCATTACAAAATCTTGTGTCCTATTGACACACAAGCCCTGTAACACAAAACCAGGCAATGGTTGTAGAATTGTTTTTCTTACAATTGATCTCATTGACCACAATGAAAAAATCAATTGTGAAAATAAAGTGTTTGATCAATCACTAAGGTTTATGTAACTGGACCCAGAGATCTGGGTCCCCGTCTTACAAAGAATTACAATTGATCCAATCAACCACAACTATGGAAAGCCAGCAATGCCAACATCTAAAATACATGTTTGTTCAAAATATTTTTTGAATATGATTATATTCATACAGTATATTCATATTTTTCTTAAAAATTCAGTGTGCTTCTCTTTGTTTACAAAGGACATTGTGTAAATTTCCTGAAGAAAAAATTATGACATTGATGAATTTCCATATACTTGAGGTTGATTGGATCAATCGTAAATCTTTGTAAGACTGGGCCCTGTATTATCTTTGCTGTGAATTAGGGGGACATTTGGGAGACAATGGCACATATTCAAGTTTCAATTGTCCCACGGTACAAAACCATTGTTCATGCAGATTTTTTGAATTGTCACTCTTTCCTTTTAAGCGCCCTTTGCCAAAAGCGTGCATTTTTCATAGTGTACGTAATGAAAATATGCATAATTATGTACAAAAATCTGCATATAGTCCATGGTTTTCTGCCATAGTACAATTGAAACCTCTTGAGAATATGGGTCAACAAGTTGGGAACCCTCTAACCCTTTCCCCACATGTTGAGGGTAAATGTAAACATAGAATTCACAGATAAAGATATAAATAAGAGTGCATGAGGATAATGTATATCATCTTCATTACATATGCTTTTAAATACATTAAAGTGTGCATGATCATCTCATTGCATTATAGAAGAATGAATCTGGGGAATATCTATTCTCTTCAGTGAAAAAAAAAAGAGGATAGAAAAAGCAAAAAAAATAAAGGTCCATCAAAACTGGATATGAAATGAGAAAGTTATGAAAGTTTGAAAAGTTTACACGACAATTTCGATGATGGTCCTCAATTTTGGCAATGTTGCTTCAAACTTGCAGGTTTACAATAGAAGCACAACTCATATTCTTAGAAAGTAAAACGCCAAATTCTAATCATTATCTGTAAAGATGGTTGTATTTTTGTGTACTAAACTGCTCATACACCTACACGAGCTAGAAACTGCCAAGATGTGGAGGAACAACAATTATTACTGAACTTTCTTGATGCAGCAAAGACTATGATTACTAAAATGAAATGAATCAAACCAAAAGTTCATGTAGTTTGAGAAAGACACATGATTGGTAGTTTTATTGACTAAGAGTCATAAAAATGGACAAGAACTAATACAATTTCACCTTTAAGGCTAGAATAAATGTGTACACACATGAAACAACCTTTCCCGACTTTCTAACACTCTTGTATGATGTGTAATTTGTTACATTATCAATGCAGTGAAGAAAAACAGAGATATAACAATGTATTCTACAAAAATGTATCTCAAACACTGATTAGTATAACAATCAGATTATGCATTTTATATTACATAACAATTGGGGCAGCTGCTTATAAATACGACGTCACAAATCAAAAACTTAAAATTCGAATAACTTTCTCGATCTTTGATGGATTTTCCTCAAACCTTCATCAATATTTTTTTGGTTATTTTTATAATAAACTTTATGTCACTCTGCATCCTACAATCAAGGGTAAACATCCCCTTTAAGAACCTGCAAAAAAATCATCAGAAAACAAATTGATTGTGAAAAGATGAAGATCTCTGCTTGTATCACTTTTCTGCTGAATTCCTCTACGGACTGACTGATCCATTTCAAGCATATACATGTATATACATCAGAGCGCCGTAATACAATGGTTAGCAATTAATCATACCCTTGATTTTCATGTCATGATTGTACATTGTAGTCAATGAATGCAATCAATTGTGAATTGTTCTACGATGATTGCTAAGCTTTGGGCTCCTGGAATTACACCATCCATATCACTCTCTATTCCCATCTAACTTGCAACAAGGCATCTTATATTACCAACAATCATGGATCAGTCGGCATGCCATGGTTATACTCTTTTCAAATTATTAATATTTGGTTACTTCGCGAGGCATAATAAACATATAAAGACTGCACTTGCCTTGTTTGTAATTCACTTGAAGACCTTCCATTTTCCATTTTGATCAAACTAGAATGTCGGAGAAGTGCATTTCCAGTGGCAGGCATAATCCAATTTCAGAGCAATGTACATGTAACTTATGTGGCAGCCATTACTTGGGGTCTTCCATACAACAAGCACTTTAAATGGGTTATGCAATGAGCCAGGTGGGTTGCTGTATCAGTGCATATTATCATAGGCAGACTTGTAGCCCCCATCCCCCTCCCTCCCCCTGGTAGATATTACCATAGCACTCATCCAAACCAAACTATTTTTTTTTAAACGAAGAGGACAATATTGGTAATTCTTATATCAATGTTACTATTTATATCAAGTCTGCCTGAGCTTTGTCTGACCGAGCAACAACAACGTACTTGCATAATATCGCACATTAAAGACCCTCTAATAACGGGCTCAATCAAAAAAAGCTTTCCACTAGAACCTAACGACCATTCATCTAGAAATACTTCAGATTATTTGAAATCAGAATGTAGTCCCTAATAAATGCAATGCAATGCAATGATAAAATAGCCACCATTGTTGTTGCTTGGTCAGACAAAGCTCACACAATACGCCTGAATGATTTAAATCTATGGATGCTTCTGAGAACCAGGTATTCCAAACAGATGTTGGCAATTGATGAATGAATACTTCTTGGATACTACTTTTCATACTAGTGTGCAATGGCTGGCAAGGCTCTTAATAATGAGCTGTTATGCCATCAAGAAAAACTTATTGAAAAAGAGTGCATAAAATCCAAAACACAGCCAAACCTGCTTTGACCACCTCTCTAGAGACTATTTTGATTTGGATGTTGTTTTATGTTAATCTCTAACCAGGGAGTGGGGGGCATCAAATTTACCTATTAAAAGATAATCTATGCACTGACATAGCGACACATCTCACTCATTTCATAAATCCATTGAAAGTGCCCCTCAGTTTAATATGGCCGCCATAAGTTGCATTGACCTGAAGTTTTAGCAGCAAACTATCGTGACCACTGAAGTTAATTCTAATGGATGCATGTTATGTATATATAAAAGCCCGTTTATAGCAGCCACCTGCTATTATAGACCACAATATGTTTCCCTTGGGTGGTCCATATAGACCAGTTTCACTGTTATTAAGTGGTCTTTCATTCCAAACGACATTCAAACGCTCTTCCAGTAGTCAATGGGTTAACACACCTCCTGTCCAAACATTGCAACTTCTCTGACATCGATGACATCCCCATAAACAATGTAAATCGTAATGACAATATTACACATTCATACACCACTTTTCATATAGGAACGTCTCCCAAGTGCTTAACAGATACATGTATATATATATATATATATAATTCACCTTTCAGGGAGAATTCACTGAGACGCATAGGGTATCCTTGTTTTCCTTGCTCCACAGGAATGTCTCAAATATGTAGATAACAGCATTATCTATTCTTAAGATTATCTCAATTACCTCTAATGCCAATAAACAATTTTCATATCAATGCATGCTAATTCAAATTTCAAATATATACATAAATCAGGTGTGTGACTGCAGAGTAACAGTATGCTACATGTAATATTGCATTATGATGATTTAAAAATGATGCTTTACTTGACATTTCTAAAGTTTTGATTACCAAGCAAAGAATGCAAATTCAAATACACACTAATTACATTGTATGTATATTTTTAGAGTATTGAGGTTTATGTGATAAATATATTGCATTATGATTTATGAACATTCACTTGACATTCACAATAAATATTTAACATACCATGACACTTTGGTGATGACAAGTACTGTGTATGCCTCTTTAGCCGTGCCTTTTCAATTACAATAGGGGTTATAATAATAATAGTCAGTTCTTGTATAGCGCATAACACATTATGAATAACGTCTCTATGCGCTTCCAAAGGACTTGGATATTATTACCCTGGCTGTAGCTAAAGTAGCTTTCACGCGCTCGGCATTTCAAGGAATAAATTCCTGCCAGGTACCCATTCACCTCACCTGGGTTGAGTGCAGCACAATGTGGATTAATTTCTTGCTGAAGGAAACTACGCCATGGCTGGGATTTGAACCCACGACCCTCTGTTTCAAAGTCTGGAGACTAATCCACTGGGCCACACGCTCCACCTTATTTAAATAAGGTACAGTAAAAATTGTTTTGCTGTGTGACAGCCAGTAGAAAAAACAACAATAACCAAAACACAAATATCACACATTTATGATTATCTATTTTTAAAAAGGTTATAAAACTACATCTATTCACAAGATAAGGCAATGGAAAATACTACAACCAATACATATTTCATGTAATAGCTACATAGAGCTGCAAAAGTTTTACTGGTACTTACAAGTAAAAGTAAAGTATAAGGTAAATAAGTCAGTAAAAATATGGCAATGACTATTCAAAAACCAAAACAGGGCCCGTCTTACAAAGAGTTGCTATTGATCCGATCAATCGCAACTATGGAAAGCCAGCAAAGTCAACATATTAAATACACGTATGTTTGTTTAAAAAATTCAAGATATGAATGTTTATCCATAAATTCATTGATTTCTTGAAAATTTGGTGCGTTCTCCTTTGTTTACAAAGGACATTTTGCAAATTTCCTGTAAAGAATTATGACACTGATGCATTTTCATCAATCGTAATCAATCAATCGTAACTCTTTGTAAGACGGGGCCCTGATTTCATATGACAGCTGCTAGATTACACACACCTTTAAGAAATTTCAGCTATTGGCTCACAAAAATCCACCCAAACAAACATTGAAAGAGATGGGATTTTTATGGAAACATTTCACATATAAAGGGGGTGGAGGTGGGGAGGGGGCATGCGCTAGGAATATATGGCATATTTCGGAGAAATTGTGAAATAAATATTTTTCACATTCATTTTTTGTTCAGCCCTCGAACTATTACAATTTCATTTCAAATCTGTCCTTCCTATCCATCACATCGATGTTGAGTTGAATGAACTTTTAAATCAAATGACTTTACAACATATATAATTCAGTATTGCACAGATGCATGTACATAAATATCAAGTATTCAAAAATTCTGCAATTTCTATGTCATTTATGCAGTATAGCAATCAGGTGAGACTTTGCAAAGTTTTTATATACATGTAGATATTGAGTCAGTGGCCGACTGTGACCCTGAGGAGACAATGATTGGAGGGGCACCGTATTGTTTGTGAACAATGCTGTGCCCCTCCAATGCTTTGTCTCCTCCGGGTCACGGTCCGCAATTGTATTGAGTAGTAATAAATCAATCTTCATTTAGTTTCAGGTTGATCTTGACAGTGTAACAATGCATTTACAAGATTGAAATTAAGAGTTTTCTGAGACACCTTACTCCTTAGATATTGAAAAAGTATTCAATGAATATTGAAAAAGAATTCAATAAATATTAATCTACATTTCTGACTCTTAATCATATGCATTCTATTATTCCTAGTACTAGTGAATGCAGCTTCCGTTTTGTGTCAATTAATTTCTGGTTCTGATTAAACATATTTTTCATAAAAAAATATGAAAAAGAGAGGACAACCTATATTTCATTGATGCAATGAAATCATATAGGATGTATCGTAAAATACATTAATAACTCCTGAAGTTTACCATGACGAAGAAAAAGTGTAGCAGCTTCGTGGTACACCATTTATTCTTTTGTGGGCATGTGTTTGTCCTAAAAAGGACCTTCCAAACCTAACATTTAAACAAGTGTGTTCTTGTTATCTTCAGGAGAATAAGCAAAAGAATTAAAAGCAGGCTAAAATACAGTTTCAGGGTATGTATTCTATACCATGTTTGAGTAGTCAAAATACATATAGAAGAATATATTTACAAAAGATACAAATTTTCATTCAAGTTTATCAAATATAAATATATATAAAATAGACCAAATCACATATAAATATTTGAAATATTCAAAGTACCGTTACAGATATTTCCATGAACCATTAAACCCATTATCATTTAAGGACGTTCCACAGTTATGTTTGTGCGCATTATGATCTGCGCATAGTTTACACTCTGCGCGCTGACGTCACAATGGATGAACAGGTGATTAATTAGCTGCTGGTATGAGCTGATTTTTCTCATCTTCTGCACTTTAACTACAAATCCGATGCGTTATTTCACGAAGCTAAAAAATGGAATTATTCCAAGGACCATTCAAAAAAATATTCTCTACAATTTCAAAATACTTTACTCTGCAGTGCTGCCAAGAATCACGAATATTACCCCGAGTTTGAATAAATGGTAGAGTGGTTTTGATTTTTTCTTCACATAGATATTAAGCATTCGGTGCATTTTTGGTGTTTGAAAATCACATTTGCTAAAAAAAAAATGCTGATAGTTTAAAAACAAGCACATGAACCCCTATTTTTTAATGTTGATACCTCTTAGGTATACCTTCCTCTACAACTCTGCAAATTTTGGTGAAAATGACATGGATTTTGAATAAAGTGCAGCATTTATTGTACGTTTGTAGTTTGTTACTGAAATTTTACATTTTTTAGATTTGGATTTTGTTATCTTTTACGCCATTTTAAAGAAATGACAGTGCTGTTAAACTTAAAATTGCAAACAAATAGCACTATAAATAGATTCTCCATTCTAACGATACAATTATTAACTCTCTTGCGAAGTTTGATGACTTTTTCATGTATTTTGACTGAGTAATAGAGGTTTAAATTCATTGTAGTAATCTTGGGCGGTCTAAAAATGCCAAATTCTTTTGAATGCGCAATTCTTAAGAACATCAATTTAGGTGAACTTTGACGCTCTATAGCAAAAAATCAAGCACATGGACCTATGTTAATTTTTGCATATTTCGAAAATTAAGGTTCTAAAGTATCTATGTGCAAAGTTTGGTGAAAATGACATGGATTTCACTTCAATTGTGGAACGTCCTTAAAGTTAATAAATACAATTTACAAATATTCATCAATTTTGGCAAGTACCATTTCACTAATTCTAAAAAGGAACTGATCTTAATTCCTTCTTTCCTTTTACATAGCAGAGTTTCTGTGAATTTTACATTCATGAGTAATTAATAAAAATTGTTAGAAAATGTGAAAAATGTACACCACAAAGCCACATTTATATGGACATATGGATCAAACACTACTGAAGGCTACAGTGAAATTGTCGTCTGGGAGAACTGATAATTTATACAAAGAGTGATTGTGATTCAGGCAAAGAAATACATTCCTTCAGAATGTATCCTTTCAGAGCTGAGCTCAAATGAGTGCGGCATCATCGCTAAACTGACCCGAAGAGACCTCACCGGAAAGGATATCCACCGGTTCACTGGCTGCATCCTCTGCTTGATCTTCAGCCAGCGTAGAGGGCGCTGGTACCTGTTGAACTGGCTGTTGAGTCAGTCCAAGTGACTGCGCAGGTTGAGGAGTTGTAGTAGGTTGTGGTGCGGGTGCAGACTGTTGCTGAGGAGCTTGCACCATCATGACCTGTGGGTAAAGCGCTTGGGCAGGGATCATCTGAATCTGTCCTCCGGGTCCTTGCACCTGGACGAAACCAACTTGCGGAGGGCCACTCATCGCTGGAGCCATTGCTGTTGGTTGCTGGAGTTGTTGCGTTGAAGCAGCAAGAAATTGTGGCTGCATCTGCATCTGACCTTGGGCTTGGACATGACCAGCCTGTCCTGGCTGAGGACCACTAATCTGATGGCCCACTCCAGAAACCTGTGGCTGTTCCAGTGATTGCTTTTCCGGGACTGACTGAGACTGAGTTAGACCTTGAGGTTGCATCTGCCCTGCAGCTTGGACCTGTTTGAAGCCTACCTGTCCAGATGGAAGGCCACTTGACTGCTGCTGCTGCGGATTCTGTACAGCCTGTTGCACCTGCTGCTGTTGCGGTTGTGGACTTTGTTGGTATTGAGGTGGTGAGAGCTGTGGGATACTCTGGCTCTGTTGGGCACCTACTGGCATTGCTACATAAGACTGAGCCTGACGGTTCGGCGCTAGATACACAAACTGACCAGGCTGGCTAGCGTTACCACCTGTGGATAATAAAGAAAGAAGAATCATAATTACCACAGTTATTATACATGCTAACCCTGGGAATGTAGTCTTCTAAATAAATAATCAAACACACAACCCTGATCAGAAGGATCAACTCTAATAATCACCAGCTATTTAGCTGGGAAACTAGAGATATTTCAATCAGCCTCCCTCAAGGCACATTAGGAATTCCCTTTCTGAGAAGAACACGGTGCATTATTTCGAAAGTTGACTTGGTGGCATATTAAAATACCTTCATTATTCTATGACTACGTCATTGCTAGAAATGGGGCTGTAAACCATCAAGCATATCATTTGGTAGGCTCACTTGCTGCTGCCGATATGGTGTTGAAACACTGTTAGCAACACAAAAACATACACTGCTCATGGATTTTGCTTTTTGCTTGCAACAACTGTTTCTTCATTTTCACGGAATAATGTAGGAAAAACACATTTTTGTTATCTTCCAAGGCATTGTACAACAAAAAGGTACATGTATAATTCATATTCATGCCATGGGTAAAAGATTTTGCATTTCGTGAAAGTTCTATTCCGCAAGCCTATGTCTCACTGAATTTCACCTCATGCGAAATCTTGAACCATCGCACTCATGCCTGCTCACTATTTGTATATTAAATACAGACTGACAAAATAGACTTACTTGGAACATAGATAGGTCTTGAACACTGTGTATTAGGTATTGCCATCATTGGTGTGCCTCCCATATTGGCTGCAAAATAGACCTAGGAATAGAAACAGTAAGTACCCATGGTTATGCAATGCTCTTTTCTTAGTTTCAATAAGAAATACATTTTTCAATCTCTGCAAGTCTAATAGACATCTACAGATGGCTGGGGAATGTTTCATGAAAGGATTTGTAGGAGACTTTCACTGGCATTTCACTAGCAAAGTTACCTCTGAGCCAATCAGATGCAAGGATTTCAGTAACTTATAACAGTTGTCCTTGCAAGTCACCCATAAATCTCTTCATGAAATGCATCTCTATTGAGACCATCCATGCCTTTAAAAGTGGAGTCTCTGATCTAGGTTGATCAAACAGGTACATTCTCTGGAGAATGATGCATTATAGAAACCAAAAACAGTGCCAAACAACGTCCCTTACTTAAAACAATTAAAGGTCAAGTCCACCCCAGAACAATGCTGACTTGAATAAATGGAGAAAAATCAAACTAGCATAGTACTGAAAATTTCATCAAAATTGGATGTAAAATAAGTTATGACATTTTAAAGTCTTGCTTATTTTTCACAAAACAGTGATATGCATAAGTAGGTGACTCAGTCGATAATGTTCCTCACTCACTATTTCTTTTGTTTTTTATTGTTTGAATTATACAATATTACATTTTTTTTACAGATTTGACAATAAGGACCAACTTGACTGAATCATATAGTATTAAACAATGCTCATTCCACTTGGTCAGAGAAGAATTAATTGTTGTTTCGCTTGACGATGAGGAGAAAAATAGAATATTCCCTATTTTATATAATAAAATACAAAAGAAATAGTGAGTGGATGACGTCATCCGTCTCCTCATTTGCATACCCACCAGGATCAGGATGTGCATATAACTGTTTTGTGAAATTAAGCAAAACTTTAAAATGTCATAACTTTCTTATTTTACATCTGATTTGATGAAATTTTTAGTGTTGTGCTTGTTGGATTTTTCTCTTTTTATTCAAATCAACTCTTTGTTGGGGTGGACTTGTCCTTTAAACAATGCTAATTCCACATGTTCAGGGAGGAATTGTTGTATCACTTGACAATGAGGAGAAAATTAGAATATTTCATATTTCACATAATAAAATACAAAAGAAATAGTGAGTGGATGATGTCATAGTCTCCTCATTTGAATACCAGCCAGGATGTGCATATAACTGTTTTGTGAAATTAAGCGAAACTTTAAAATGTCATAACTTTCATATTTTACATCCGATTTTGATGAAATTTTCAGTGTTGTGCTTGTTGGATTTTTCTCTTTTTATTCAAATCAACTTTTTGTTGGGGTGGACTTGTCCTTTAATGATTATTATTCCCTTGCTTTGCTCTGACAAAACTATACTGGGATGGAGTTGAACAACGCAATGGTGACCATAAACAACCTATCATGCTTCTGAGTTGCAATGAAAATCAATCACAAATCAATTACAATTAATACAGATTCTCTACTTTATATTCTGAAGTATATAAATCTAATCTCTCCACTTTTACTTTACCTTTAATACTTGCCCAAGAAAATACTTCTTAAATTGTATTCAATTAATTACTTAGTATTTTACTTGAGTGAGCAAAATTCTAGCCAAAAATCTTATAATGGAGAATTGTTACGTCACACTGTTGTTGCAAAATAACATGCAATTAACGTGTGTCACTAAGTGGTACTCAATAAATCTGCGCAACTCGGGACCGCCATATCAAAGAAAAACTTACCCAAGATTTCTTAAATATTTGTCTTATATCTCTTCTTGAGGTGTATTTAATTGATTGTAAAATACTTGGCCAAACCAATGAATTGAATATTCAATTCAATTTGCATTTATTTCATTCTCGGTTAAAAAAACAAATATAAAGCAAGATATGAGAAACTATTTACAAGCAAGAGTAAAAATAAAAATGAAATGGGGAACTGCATAAATAAAGCCAAGAGGCCTTGTATGAGCACAGTTCTCAGAACATTGATAACATGACATGTTATAAAAAAACAATAAGATAAAGAAATAAATGCAATATATAAACAACCCCCCCCCCCAAAAAAAAAAAAAAACACAAACATGTTGAAAAAACAACATAAAAAGGTGTCAATTTACAAGAGAAAAATAGCTATAAACTATCTGAACAAAATATTGGTAAAATACGGAAGAAAAATTTCACTATTTCTTTTGTGTTTTTATTATATGAAATATTCTAATTTTCTCAATCTTCAATGACAAGTGAAACAGTGATTGATTCCTCCCTGAACATGTGGAATTAGCATTGTTCAATACTGGTTCAGTCAAGTCGGCCCCTATGGTCAAATTGGTAAAAAATGAAATATTGTTTTATTCAAACTTTTTTTTTCTTTTTGACCCTTCCACAGGGTTCCTTTATTGAAATCACTACAATACATATTTTTCAACAATACATTATTGAATAATTGAGACAGAAATACTCATTTTGATTGAAATGAATACTAGTTCTGGCATGGTAAAGAACAATCTGCTTAATGTGACAGTTACACCAACAAAACCGACTCTAGACCGACCAAATCTAGTACGTTATTAAGGCCTGGTCCAACTGGCCGACGGACACGAAACGTATTCATAACGGATACAGCGAACAAGCAAAATTTTGGGGTGGCTCCATCCGTTTTCATCCGCTCCAGACAATAGACAAAGTGGGCAAACAATGAAATCACAGTGGACGGATGCTCAATGGATATACAGCGTATGAAACACGTATGCAAAGAGTACATAACGTTTCCAATGGATGGCAAGATTCTTTTCCGTTTTACATCCTCTCTGCATCCATACATGTAAGTGCAGTGTGATCGCGCCTTTACCAATGGCATACCATTGGTCGGTTTGGAGTCGGTTTCATTGGTATGACTGTAGCATGAACACACAATCATGCTAACTCACCATGTTTGTGTTTCCAGGGTCGTCGTTGCAAGCTCTGCAGCAACGTCGGCAGCACTTGCATGCCTTGTAGCATGCCATAGAGGCCGACGTTGCCCCGCAAGCCACCTCTAGGAAGGATATGAAGATCAACAAGCCATCGATGAGCATACGGGACCACTGAGGAAAACAAAACATTTATAGGAGTTAACCCTGTTTTTAGCCAAAATTCATGAATGTATCATTATTTTTCCTTTTAATGATTAAAATCCATTAATTTCATCTTGTCTATGGTCAAAATAAAGTCCTTGATAATTTCCATTGAAAACATAATAAAAAACAAAAAGTCAAAAAACAAAAAATACATAAGAAATTTAGAAGACAATGAAATACATAAGAAAATAAACGTGATGTTGAATTTTTTTAAAGGTACATTTGATCAGATTCCTACAAAGAGTCTGTGGAACAAAAATTAGCATTTTAGGGGCATTATTTTGTTAATAAGAGGAAACTTCTGATTTCATGTATAAATTAGCATAATTAATTAGCAGTGAGATTTTTCGCAGAATTTGATCTTATAGTTTTGTAGATTATACCATGGGTAAAGCACGTGCCAATTTTTGCCGCGATTGCGCGATCAACAGCAGGGGGGCGCTGACTCCCCCCCCCCCCCCCGTCTTCCTAGGCATCAAAATAGCCCGGTCTATCACAGTGATGTGTCTAATACATGTATTATTAACCCGGTCATCGGATTCAATTAGTCATTCGCACAAACGATGTATGCACATCCTCCACTCCCTGGGGAGTATTCCAGTCAGTTGCCATTGGGGCGCACACAGTACTGGACAAGCTACAATGACTTTCACATCCTACCGGGTACCCATTTAGCAGCTGGGTCGAGAGTGGCAAAGTGTGGATTAACGCCTTGCCAAAGGATGTCAGACAGTGGTGTGATTCGAACACACGACCCTCTGTTTACAAGGCGAGAGTCAGAACCACTACACCACGGCCCCCCCTATGTGATATCACAAATTGGAAACTCAGAAATTTAATGCTATAAAGTCTGTTATTGTTCGATGAATTTGGCCAAACCTTAATTTGTTTCTGGATATCGTTGTTCCCTTTTTAATAAATTTGCGCACTTCCCGTTTTTACATCCACGATTCAACTTACTGACTGGCTCTCACAGTTAGATACATTAAGCGGATGACAAATAAATATCTCCCAGCTAATGTCGTCTGATGCAAGAAAGATCCCAAATGTGATGATCATGAGGAAGGCGAAGATGGCAGAAATAGTGGACATCACAAGATAAGCAATCACCTTCAAGAGGAAACAAGAATTGATAGAATATAAAGCAAAATATATGTACTTAAAGATTATGATTAGTGGTAGCTTCAGGATTAAAATACTGATTTGCAATCCACTCAATATAGTTTTAACTTCCATCTTGTCTTGAATTTGTTATCAAAGATTGTGGCTATGCTGTTTGATATTTGAATGTATTGATTCATTAATCATGATCTACAGATAGAAAGCGGTATTTGATAACCGATCGTTGATTAGCTAATTAATCGATTCCAATATTCAAATTTTACATCCCAGGCCTACTAACAACTTTGAACAAATTGTCCAGAAGCATTTGACATAAAGAATATAGATAATGAATGATTGCTTACAATTTTCTTGCTTTTAGGCTTGCAGAAATTTGAAACTCCAAGACAGCCAGTTGTTATGTAGATCTGCAAAGGAAGAGAAATAAAGATAATAAGAGCATGAACAAGAAAACTTTTGAAGAAAAAAAATGATTTTTCTTATTTTTCTTAAAGAATATCCTTCTGTTCTAAGAATTACTATAAATTGCATTAAACATGTTTTTGGAAATGTGGCATAACAAGTGAGTATAGACCTAATGCAATGACATCATCTTAGAGGCTGAAGCTGCAGCTGGCGCATCTCTGACAACTCCAATTATGTGTATTCCTATATCCTCTGAGGGAGGGCGCTTTGAGATTATGATGTCATGTGCATAAGTTCTATTTGTGAACTTTCCAGTTATTGTAACTGTATTTGTACATCACACCTTCACTAACCAAAGCTACCATTTACATATTTTTTCCTGGTCATGCATTAGCTAAACAATAGATGAGTGGGACCAAAGGTTGCATGGTATTGCATATTTGGCTATTCTATGATCACCACCTTTAATAAATGCTTCATGATGAAGGTGATTAAATTATATAGATCATGGATTCCATTACATCTACAGATGTAGGTACATGTACTAGGTTTTAGAGCATCGGACTCATAATCGCAAGGTTGTGGGTTCGAATCCCACTCTGCCATTGTCTCCACTTTGATAAAAATGTCAGAGAGCAATACTTTCTTCTGTGTGAGCCAAGTGACTGATTGAACTAGACGTAAACTGTTTCCTAGGTAATTGGTTATATACCAGCTTGGCGTCTACCAGCAAAAGGCTGTCCTGCCGAGTTCTTACAGGAGTTACCATATAAACAGAAACTCTTTTTTTTTTTAATCTGAAATTTTTTAGGGTCTGGAGACAAAGCCCCTTGTGGAGTCCAGGGGCTGAGCCCTGGTGTGGTTCTCTTTCCAACAATTTAGAAGTAACTCCCCAAAATGCTACCAAATTAACACTTTACATGTAATTAAACTAAAGGGCAATTCCATAAAATAATCAACCTTTATGTACATCCGACCCCCATTTTTCTCCAGTTTTGCTTCACTTCATAAACTGACCAAGTCATCATGATCATTAGGGAGCATTACAGACAGTCAAAAGAACCAGAAATCAGAGACAGATATTTTCATGAATGTGTCACATACATGGGGCTGGAATTACATTTTTATGGAATTGCCCTAAAGTGTCAAATTTGAGGCATTCTGCAACAACTGCAATGGTAGGAAAAAAACAAACCTAAACAATAATTCAAAATTCCAACTGGAGTCTGAAAATTGACATCCTGATATATAGGCCCATATTCCAAAGTCAGGTTTAAATCAAACTCTAGTTTAAAGTTGTGGTTTAAATATGGAAAGCAAATGGGGTACTATCCCTAATAGTACACATCCTATTAATTAACTCACTTGACATACACATTGCTCATAATTGTCTATTGAAGTATTATGAAGTATTTTTCTTCATTATGAAAGCAACAGGAAACAAAATAGTAAACATAAGAGATACACAATATAAAAAGAAGTTTTGAATTTTTGGCTCCCCATAATTTCAGCACAGAGTTAATAGACCGTGGTCACTCACACTAGTGCGAGGTTAGTATGTATACTAACCTTGCACAAGGAACCGCGTTTGGCAGTGGATTTCTAACTAGTGGGTCGCGCATGATGGGACGCCACTTCTGGCGTCCACAACACACAACTTATATGGCTTGATTTTTCTGTGCGCGGCGGCATGTAATGAACTCTTGAGTGGACCGTGGTCTAAGTTAAACCCGACTTCAGAATACCGGCAATTGTCTTAAATAATAGCAATGTTCAACCAGAGAGATGCCATCTCACTTGTTTACCAATGATCATATTATTTTTTTTAGACTAAGGCTCAATCATATAGACTTACCAGCAAGCCTCCCCAAATAGGAATGGCAACATACGAGGCAAAGGCTTTAAGAACGATGGCAGCTATACCAAATACTATAGACAGGGCTCCAGCAACGATGTGTAATATGCCTGTCACCTGAGTATAAATAAAAAACAATTTGATTTCAATGTTTCTATTGATCATTCGCTTTTCAATAAGATTTTAATTAGCATATGCAAAATTATAATGAAATTTTATGGAATGAATGTCACACAAGGCAGAAAAAAAAAAATCAATTTTTAATTTTCGGGGGCTAATTTCACAAACTACCGCCTAAATCTGCTACTGAAAAAACTTTAACACTGCAGTGAATGGGGAATTTCCAGCGCTCTTTTGTGCATTTCGTAGGGGGGGGGCAAAATCACCCAAAGCCCCTGTGTAATTATTTCCCTGTTCACCACACGTATCTTCATGCATGCAGAGTAATATGATACTATATTCAGCAGGATTTATAGGCAAGCTACTTTTTTTTCCCTTTAAAGACCTGGAATTTAAAAAATATATATAGTATCGTTTTTAAACATTTGAAGGATAAATCCACCCCAACAAAAAAGTTGACTTGAATAAAAAGAGAAAAATCCAACATGCTTTACACTGAAAATTTCATCAAAATCGGATGTAAAATAAGAAAGTTATGACATTTTAAAGCTTCGCTTAGTTTAAAAAAACAGTTATATGCACAACCTGGTTGGTATGCAAATGAGGAGACTGATGACGTCATCCACTCACTATTTCTTTTTGCATTTCATTATATGAAATATGAAATATTCTAATTTTCTCCTCATTGTCAAGTGAAACAACGATTTATTCCTCCCTGAACATGTGGAATTAACATTGTTTAATACTATGGTTCAGTTAAGTTGGTCCTTATTGTCGAATCTGTAAAAAACGGAATATTGTATAATTCGAAAAACAAAAAACAAAAGAAATGGTGAGTGAGGGACATCATCGTCTGGCTCATTTGCATGTCACTGAGTTGTGCATATCACTGTTTTGTGAAAAATAAGCAACACTTTAAAATGTCATAACTTTCTTATATTACATCCGATTTCGATGAAATTTTCAGGGTTATGCTAAAGTGTGAATTTTTTCTATTCATTCAAATCA
Organism: Lytechinus pictus; assembly: GCF_037042905.1. NCBI lineage: Eukaryota > Metazoa > Echinodermata > Echinoidea > Temnopleuroida > Toxopneustidae > Lytechinus > Lytechinus pictus. The sequence goes on from NC_087249.1 coordinate 49,283,143, forward strand.
ATATTTTTCTGGGTGGACTTGACCTTTAAGAGTAAATCCGATGAAATTTTACTAGAGTTACAGTACATAAACTTGTAGTTTCAATTTAGGCTCATGCAGTAAAAAAACTAATAATAAATATACACACCAGTTTTGATATCATCACCATTATCATATTGAAAGTTCATGTAATCAAGAATGTCTTTTGAACAAAATATTCCTTACCTGAAAGGCCCTTGAGACACAGCCACGATATATCCTGTTGTTTCCATTGTTTGAATTTGCTTCCCGGGCGGCGGTAGTAGTACTGTTATAACTCCCGTTCACCATGTTCCTTGGTGCGTATAGATTCTATAGGCTGTAAAAATACAGGATATTTCATAAAACTACAAGGCTACAAAACAAAAATATTCCATAACCAAAACATAATAATACTCTACTCTATTTTGAATTTATTCATGACAGAACTGGGCAATTCCACAGGTTGGTGGACATGAGCTTAAAAATTCAAATTCAATATTTTCTTGAATTTTTTAATACTTTAAGTCCTTCATACATGATAGTTTCAGGAACAAAAAATAAAAAGTTATTATCATATCTATACTTTGGAAAAAAATGGTCAAAAGTTGTGTCTTCCATTCTGTACCAAAATACAAGAAAAATAGTGAAAAATGAAATATGCCTTATTACCATTTTGTTATTGCAACAACATACCACTTTATATATTTCTGAAGTTTAGAAGAGTCAAATTACCGAAAATACACAACAGCTTTTCAAGTAAATTTGTAGTACTTATTAAAAAATGAATATTGCAACCTGGTCAGGTGATGTAACGTGAGTAACCGAAAAAACTGACTTTGTTTTCTGAGAGAAAAATTCTTCACAGTTAATTGGTGGGATTTTAAATTCTCTTCCTTCAAACAATCTTTGACACAGTGATGACTATCAAAATCATTAAAAAGTACAATTTTTTATTAAAATTATGAAGAAAAACTGTAACGTGAGTAACTTTGTAACGTGAGTAACCATCATGTAATGTGAGTAACCAGTAAAAATTATGCAGTTAGGTAACATTTTCTGTGGGATGTCAAGTTTTAAGTCTCATGGTGAGTTGTGAAGTTATTTTTGATTAATTAAAAGCAAAATGAGGGTACACCTCTTTGATGTGACTCTTTGTTCATCAAAATATCAGTGGTCATACAATCACACAAAAAATTAAATATTAGTAGAAGTATTCACAATGCGAGAGTGCATTAGTAAGACTTGGTTTCAACCAAACTTTAAAGAGTGTTCGAACAACACATTGAATGTCCTTACCTGTAACCCTATCTAGGCTGGGGTATTTTGGGAGTTAATATAACCCGGGGGGGGGGGGGGGGGGGGGCCTCCCAGGCCCCCCTTGAGATCTCGGCCATTGGCTGCACGATCACGCCGAAAATTTGCACGCAGGTTGTCTTGGACATAATCTACAATACTATACAGTAATTTATTTCATGCAAATTGGTATTAAGCAATTATGCTAATTTATGCATAATTAGTAAGCAAAATCATACTTTTCCCACTTACTTCCTAATAAAGCTCCAATTGTTCCAATTTTGTTGTATAAAATATCTTTTTGATGTTCTTAGCAATGAATTTTACAGACATTGAATTTTTAATGACATTTGTGTTGTTAACTATACATGGACAAAATGTAACGTGAGTAACCGTAACGTGAGTAACCAACTAACCATATTATCTGCACCCCAAGTAAAAACCATGTGTTCTTTATTTTTTTAATTATGTACAAAGTTTGTCTCCCCAATATACTTCTTTGAAATGGATATAATCAACTTTCATAAAAGCCTTGTATGAGGAGACTTTTCACTTATGTCGACTTTTCATTTCATGCATGTCCAAATCATGTAACGTGAGTAACCGACACATTCCAAAGATTTGCCAGGAGCATAATAAAATTTCCCAAGTTTTGTTTTTAAACAAAGGATAGTCAGACTGTGTACTTTGTTGTGATAAGGAGATGTTTAGTTCCTATCAATAATAATGGAGTTACAGCTCCAAGTATGAGTCAAGGTGTCTCCAAATGTAACGTGAGTAACCGTGGAATAGCCCAACTGCACATTTTTTTAACAATCATGTACAGAAAATTCAAATGGAATTGAATTTAAGAATTTAGTATACAACTCAACTTCTCAAGACTCAAGCCAGTAATCATTTTTAATTTTAGGCACCAATAAAAAAATCTCCCTTTGGCTTAACCCAGGGAACTCCCGCCCGCGCAGCGGGCGGGAGCCCAGGAGCTTACCGTATATTTGACCATACTCATGGGACTAGGGTGATTTATGGTCTAAATATTTCTCCAAATGAATTGTGAAAACATAAATTATGCACTTACCACGATTATATGGATGAAGGTCTAACGAGTGGCAGTTTCCTGACATCTGGGCACAGACTGGAACCTCAAAAAACGAAAAGTTCTCTCCTTCTACCCCCATCTCGATCGGCCATTTTTGTTATGAATTGTAACAAAATAGCCAATCAAGACTGGGGTAGAAGGAGAGAACTTTTCGTTTTTTTGAGGTTCCAGTTTGTGCCCAGATGTCAGGAAACTGCCACTCGTTAGACCTTCATCCATATAATCGCGAGTATGGTAAAATACACGGTAAGCCCCTGGGCTCCCGCCCGTGCAGCGGGCGGGAGCTCCCTGGGTTACCTTTGGCTTTGTTTCATACTCAAGTTTCATTTCAAGTTTCATTTATTTCATTTATTTCTCCTCAAGAGATCAAGATAAAAATACATAAAAAATAGACAATGTAAATACAATGAACATCAAATTTAAAGAAAGTGAGGAAGGTAATGACCAAAAAGGAAGAAACCTTGTGTGAGGCCAACCCATAACAAAAATTGTACTTTTAAGATAAAGAAATATTGAAAACATCATATAGGCCTAATCACAAATTCGATGAGAAAAAAAAAAAAAAAAAAACATAACAAACAGACATCTTACTAAACCTTAACTGAATGAGAATGGGGGGGGGGAGAACCAAGAATAAATCTAAGACTTAGACAATAAAAATGTTTTGTATTTCCTTTTAAAAACTCCATAAATTATGATTTATGAAGTAAAATTTATGCTCATAATGCATGTTCATACACTGATACAAACAAAAGCTAAGACCCCCCCCCCCCTTAGCCCCACCAATTTCCAGGGGTTCAGGAAAAAGTGCAGTGTGAAAAGCAATAAAGCATACAGTCTAACTCTAAGACCGACAAAGTGAAGACTGAAGTTAGGAGCCTCCTGGCTGGCTGAGGTTATTTACGATTTCAACGGGCACTGGAGGTATGCCTACGCCGCCACTCTCGGGGGACAAAGCTTGTCTCAGGTCGATTGTGCCAAAGGCAAAGTCGAGTTTAGCCGATAGTGAGGGCAGGACTACTATCGGGAAATACTCACATTCTAATAGAATTTGGGATACCCAGAGTAATCCCAATCAGATAATTGGTGTTTAATGTAGTATACTTGAAGAAAACCAAGCAATCCCGTTCACAAGTAGGATAATAAAAATAAATCTGGCTGAGTTTAATCCCGGAGTTTAATGTTGTTGACAGAATCTTCATTATCATATATATCCCGTGTTCCTGCTACGGATGTTGACAGGAGATGGCGTTAGACTATTTTTATTTTTTGCAGAGTAAAATAATAATAAAACTACAGTATGTGACATTAAAAACCAAGACGAATAGGCTATACGACCACTTCATTGAAAAATTTCTAAATAATTATGTATTTCATGTTACAGATGGGCAATCCGAATATGATCTGGGAATGGGGGAATTGAAAGAAGTATTTCTGAGACTGAAATGTGCAATGCTATGCAATAAACACAGAGAATTTCAATGCAAACAAATACAACGGGCTGTCTACACGAAAAGGGAACTTTTTTAATTTGGTTTTGAGACAGATCATTTTTGTTCCTTTTATAAAAAAAGAAGTTGAGTCTTACCAACATTTTTTTGATTGTCCTGAAGTTAAGCGATTATGGGAAGAGATGGGTAAAATATTTCAACTGAATGAACTTGGCAGTGACAGTTGGAAACAATTTTTATGGGGATATCTTAAAATACTTTAAGAGTATATATATTTTTAGTTCAAGAAAACAGGGAATATTGCCTACCGTACATTGTATTGGTTGCTTCATTTTTGTTTTGATTATGTTCAATACAGATAGTTGTACCAGAGCAGGGGGCCGATTCAGAAAGCTGTTCGTAAGACAAGAGCGACTTTAAGAATGACTGGTAAACCTTTCTTACACGCTAAACCATCGCCAATGAATATACCATTTACCACAAGAAAGGATCACCAGTCGTTCTTAAAGTCGCTCTTAACTTACGAACAGCTTTCAAACACCCACCAGGATGTATATTGTATATACGTGTGTAGATGGATGTGTGAGTTTTGTGACGGGAAAGGGGGGGGGGGGGAGTTGTGGGTGGTGGTGAGTTTTGAAGTGAGCATGTGTGAGTGACTGGGGAGAGAGATGAGGGGGAAGGGGTATAGGGGTAATAAGGCGAGTGTGTAGGGACGTTTTAGGCAAAATAACCTTCCTCTCATTAACCTTTGAAATAATCTTTTATCCATTTTTTTTCTTGTACAATAATGTTTTGAATGGAAATGAAAATAAAAGAATTGAATGTGCAAACGAGATTATTTCTATTCTGTTCAGGGAAAAAAAGTCATCTTTTACAAAACCTGTTAAGTTGTCGATTGATATATGTTTTTTTTTCTCTACTTTCACAGTGTTTATAAGAGAAATTGGGCAGTTAATTTCATTTGTAATAATTCTGAAAATTTGTAATCTCATTGATATTGATATATTTCTTTGTTTCGTATACATATACAAAATCTTAATTTATATGAATTGTGATTGTAAACTTATTGATTTTAAAGAGGAAGAAAATGAAATATTATATAAAAAAATAACTCATTATTTTGGTATGGTAAACTTTTCAAAAAGTCAAAAGGGAGCACTTGGACAAAATCTGATTTTCACCTCCGAAAAATATTTTTCAACATTTTTACGGTTCGGGGAGCTCAATATAAACATGATAAAGAATTTATTTTCCCTAAACTTTAAAACAAATCATTTAAAATGAAATCGAATGTTTAGCATCTACATGTATCTTGTAATGATTAGGTGAGTTTACTTTGTGGATAATGCAAATATTATCTTAATTACTGACATTTTGGCAAAAGAAATGGCCTCTACATAATTATTAAAGTGAAAATCTGCTGACTCAACATTAGTGGCTGCGAATCATGGAGATGGGGGGGGGGGGGGGGGTGATCCCAAAAATAAAAGTGAAACATTTTTGAAAAAAATTTAATATTTGAAAACAGTTATTTTTGAAAAAAGATCTGTGATCCCTGTATTCAAGGCCGGGTGTAGGTGAAATGACCCCCTTTTCTCTCTCCTTGTCACATTTTATTTTTTTCAGAAATCGTGAGGACTATTAGATCTACCACTGCTGCATAGCAATATTTTTATACAAATATTTTGGCAAATGCGTGTAGAAACCCACTTTTGACTACAAATCTAGAGGAATAAAAACAAAGTCAGGAAGTAAACATATTTAAAGGAAACAGACCGATTCTCGGGAATGTTAACGTGATACAAATTCACACTGAGAACTCATTCATTTTTTTCCTTTTTTTTTTACTGCTTGGGAGGGTTAACAACTTGTAGGTCAAGCCCTTTCCGGCCTTTTTATTATTTTTTTTATTTCTCTTATTTGATATTTTCATTTCCTCTCTTTGTCTTATCTTTAATTAGTTTTCATCCTTCTTTACTCCTTTCTTCTTCTCTCTCCCAGTACTTTCCTCTGTTTCAGTTCAGTCAAATTTATAGGGTGTACATACAAGACCCTTTCGTCCCAAATCAGGCTCGCTCGCTCTTTCTCTCTCTCATTTGTTCTTTTCTTCTTTTTCACTCTTCCTTATTTTGGGGAATGTGTATGAGAATGCAGGGGGGGGGGGGGCTTGGGGCCATGGTCTCCCTTTAAAAAAATCATAAGAAATAAGAGAGTACGAAGAAAAGAAAAGGAAAAACAATGAAATATGATAATATTTTCCGAATATTATTATTATGTCAAAATTTCTCAAAAATTCGATTTTTTGTATTAACAAGGTCAAATGATTTTCGCTCGCTCACAGCTTTTAAAAAAAATTATCCATTCGCCACGTCAGGAACCCCCAAAATGTTGGGGTCCATTACGCTTCTGTAATATGCAGGGTCCTATCGGCCCAAAACGGGACCCCATTCTCTCCTTTTTCATTAATTCTTCCCTTTCTCCCTTTTCTTTCACTCTCCTCTTCCCAAATCATACTCTCTTCTCTATATTTTTACAAGAGGCAAAAACTTGTAGGCCTATAATTTTACATTTAGTGAAAAAAATGTCCCAACTGACAGGCCGGTATATCATACCCTTCCCTTCTTCATTTTCATTGTTTTATTTTATTTTCCTTTACGCTCTCTATTATCGATCTCTTTTAATTGCTATAGGGGTGGAGTGGAGCTAAAACGTCGGGACGAAGATATTTCGGCCCGGATTTTCATGTTTAAATACTCGTTTTCTCCCCTAGATTTTCTATGAGGGCGGGGGAGGTTGCTGGGCGTTTCACTGTGCCCCCTTCCCATCTCCATTACTCTTTCCTTTCCTCTTGTATACATTTTTGCTTCCTTTTATCCTCCCCTCGAACCTTAATGGCTCTCTTTATTATTTTTCTTTTAAAGGGACCGGTATCTGCACCCTATCTGCCACGGTGTCTGCAAACCCTATATTGCCGCCTTGGTATGATAAGTGTTTAAGGGTGTTTTTTTGTGTTTAGGGGTCTTTTTCAAAGTAAAATAATAAGAAAGTATAGCAGAGGAAACTAGAATGACAGAATCCATGGACACTGCAGTGAGATTGGTCATAATTGGTAGCGGGAAGGGGAGGGGCAATATAGGGACAGCCAATATGGATTGTCAAAAGATCTCTTTACTGACAAATTCCTATTTCATGTTTACTTTTAAAACAAAGCTTGCTGTTGAAAACCTGAAAACTGAAAGCAGTATAGACCTAAGAATTTTACATTATTACAGTTTATAAGGAATGCATTGTTACCAGGTTCCCAGGAAAGAAGCAACCATAAATATTGCAGGAAAAAAACTGATATCAGCTCGAGTCTATTCGCTTCCTCGTCTTTATCATGTTCAACATTATGATTACTCATGCTCTTGCCCCCTATTATACCCAACAGGCAACACAATGAGCGGTCTCGTCTTCGAAAATAATGCCCGCATAAAAATGACTTTTTAGCCTCTACTGGAGGTTCTGAAAGAATTACATTAAACCAATTATAATAAAGAAGTAATTGCCATTACAATTTGAATAATAAACTGTTATCGGTTTTATGAGATTGTAGAAAATGATAACACAAATTTGGTTTATACATTTTCGCAGAACACATATGATTATCATGCTCGTCAAACAATAAATCATAATTATGACACAGTTTTGGACGAACTTTTTGGAAAGAGAGGGCTGTATGAAACAGAATTTGCTTTATGGAAAAATGATTAAGAAACGTTTACTTTAAAGCATCAAGACTTGGGCTACTACACAACTCAGTCAATTAATTAGTATTCACAGAAAGGTTTATAAATATGTGGAAAGATGTGTTATTTTCCTCAAAACCATTATATTAAAAGTGTAAACAAATAAAAAAAGCTGTGTTTTGAGCAACTGGTCAGAATTTCTCTTCATTACCCTACTGGAAACAACGGGACATAAAACAAGACATGTAATTGATTTTTCTGTCGTTAACATCAAACATTTTGTTCACTTATTCTACTTTGATAAAGTGATTCTACACAATTAGAAAGAACACTGCTTTATAAAACAAATAACCCACGACATGTTTACCCGTTATATATACTAATCCGTAATAATAATAATAAATTAATAATAGTAATAATAATAACAATAATAATAAAATAATGATAATAAAACTTGGTTCCTTTAAATCGCATATTCATATCTCCCAGGCGGATATTTTGTTTAAAAAAAAACAGTGACATTATGAATTTGAACCATATTATGAATATTGAATTGTTGAAATTTAATCAGTGGTTTAAAGCTGATATTGGATATAAATAAAACTCATTTTATGATGTTCTTTTTACGATTTCGAACACATTTATGTGAGAATGTTCGAGAATTATATTTTTTTAATGGAAAAAGGGTAAAATGTGATATCGTTTTTTTTAATAGTTTGTCAAAATCTATCACAAAATTTTTGTTCGCTTGCTCGAAGTTTTTTTTATAAATATTGTACCCTCGACCTGGACTCCATGTTAAGCTCTCTGATTTTTTTTTGCTCATTACGAAACTGATCTGACCTCGAAGTGTCCCGACAGTCAAAATTTAGTCACCCTGGGTAATATACCACCTTATCAAGAACAATTGTAGCATGTGAAGGTCCCCTTCTGGAATTACATACCAGTTAATATAAAAACTTCGAACTCATTAAACTCTTTTAAACGTAAGTTGAAGGAGTATCTATTGCTAAATGAAATATAGATACATATACAGTACTTTAAGCTTCCCTCATTTCCATTTTCCCTATTTTAAAATTTTAAGAATTTCTCTCAATGTATTTATTATGTAAAGCTTATGTTTATATTAATCATGTGTACAAGTTTTTTTTCTCCAAAACTTTTTATGATCCTACCAAATTTCCTTTGTAATTTCTTTTGTAAAAGTGTCTGCATTTTTTGGATAATGTAGTTAGGCTTTGTATGTTTTACATGTATGTAAGTGGAAAATAAATTCAATTCAATTCAAACATAGCAGATTGCATGTCCCTAGTCGTTAAAGGTATAGAAAAGTATAAAATAAGAAGACAATATAGCCTAGAAACAAAAAGGTACATACAATTCAATATTGGACTCTGCGTTCACTAGCAAATAATGAAAGTGTTGGACTGATAAGAGAAACTTTGAACTTATCTCAGGGGCGGCGACCCTGGGGGCGGGCACAGTACCGCCCACTTTTTGAAGCACTGAAAAAAGTGCACTTTTTACGCAATAAAAATGCTCCCTCACGAACTAACGGACGTGTACTGTGCCCCTTTCACCTGAGAAGGCCCCGTTTTATATGTAAGCAAGTGCCATTTCTCGTATCAGTGCCATTTTTTAAACAAAAAATGCCCCCCACGAACGTGTTCTGTGCCCTTTCAACTGAGGACCCGTTTCAAGTGTGAGCAAGTGACCCCTTGCCTTCTTGTAAGTGCCCTTTCTCGAATCAGTGCCCCTTTTTACCCAAGAAAAGTGCTCCTCACAAACGTGTTCTGTGCCCTTGTATATACCTGAGAATGATCCGTTGCCCCTTGGCCTTCTCATATAGGTGCCTGTTCTTCATATCAGATAAGTTGTCCTTAACAAGTGGAATGCCGCCGCCGCCGTCGGAAAAGCGGCGCCTATATAGTCTCACTCTGCTATGCAGGTGAGACAAACACCAATGAGCGTCCGGTTGTTTATTTGGTTACACTTCGTAATTACGAAGGTTCGTAATTCCGAAACACGTAAATTGCCTCTACCTCGATGTTCGTTAATCCGAAAACGAAAAAGGGTTCGTTAATCCGAACATTTGTGGCGTTATTCCGAAGGGTCGTAATTCCGAAAACGAAATAAGGATCGTTGTTTCGAAGGTTCGATAATCCGAAAACGAAATAAGGTTCTTTGTTCCGAAGGTTCGATAATCTGAAAACGAAATAAGGAGCTTTATTCCGAAGGTTCGTTAATCCGAAAAATGAAAACCGGGAAAGCAGATGAAGGGCAAGTGTGGTGGTGGGGGGGGGGGGGGGGGAGGTGGAGAAACACCGTTGCTGTTCAATTGTTATGAGGATGGGAAGGCAAGGGTGGCCGAACGAATTTTCGTTTGGGGGGCAAAGCCAAATATGACACTCGTATACGTCAAAATGGGCACTTTGGTGATATTTTCACCATGAGATTATCATCTGCGTGAAGTCATTGTGTGTTTTAAAGTAATTAAGTAGAGAAAAGCCTTTTTGAAGTGACTTCTGATTATGGAAAGATGTATATTTAGGCTGTATTTTTCGCGAAAGAGTATAATGAGCGAGCGGTTCGGGAAAAAATTCAAAGCTGAAGTTGTAAAACCCGTTTTTGCGGTCAATTACTGTTAAAATGGCATTATTGCGAGGTGTTGCGAGCGTGAATCACAAGCTTAAAAACTTTAGGGCATTTCAATAAGAAATGAAAATAAAAAAAAATCCGTGCAGGTTTCTGCTATCATTAAAAAGATGTGCATCTAACCATGGACCCTAGGGTCCATGATCTAACTAAAGAATTAACACGAGCGCAAAGCGCGAGCTTAAATATACTGACCAGAAAAGGAACCTGTTAGGCACTGCATTTAGTGACCTCTTTAGGATATACATGTATATTTCACCAATCGAATAATGCGAGTGCATTATTCCAGCCTGAAAATTAATCTAAAATGTATACTTTATTTATTTTGAAAAAAGGGAATTTCCCATTTTGGAAAAATAGCATTTTCCTGTTATTTATTTTGGGGTGCAAGTGCCCCCTGCCCCCCCCCCCCCGGCGGATCCAACTTTCGCCAATAGGGGGGGGGGGGGAGGCGAAAACTTTTTTCACCCATAATTTCCCCGATCGGCAGCTCAAAGTTGATTTTTGTTTGTTTCTTTGAAAGGGTAGTCCTAACAGTCAATAATTAGCTTTATTCTTATAAAATAAAGTAAATATGTAATAATATCATATTAAGCCCTTTTTAAATAATGCGAGCGCGAAGCGCGAGCTATAATTTTCTTTTTTGAAATATGATGGGCAATAATTATGTTTGTGATCTTAACAACAAGATGCAACATGCGAGCAAGAAGCGCGAGCAGAAATTTTAAATATAAGCTCTGACCTGATCTAAAAGGGACATGTAAAGGAATTTTTGCAGTTAGCCATGAAGACGATACATGTTTCAACCAGGGGGGTGGCGGAACGAATTTTCCTTTTGGGAGGGAGGGCAAAGCCAAAAAAGGTGCACTTATATGCCAAAACGGGCATTTGGGTGCAAACGGATATTTTCACCATGAGATTATCATCTGTGTAAAGAATTGTGCGTTTTGTAGTAATTAGGTTATTAATACTGTTGAATTTGACAATGTTGAATTGGCTCGGTGTAAAAATGGCAGAGGAAAAAATGGCAGAGGTAATAATGGCAGAGGTAAAAATGGCATAGGTAAAAATGGCAGAGGAAAAAATGGCAGAGGTAATAATGGCAGAGGTAAAAATAATTATGACACAGTTTAAGTAAAAACTTAATCCGATTTTCTTATTACAAAAAAGAGCAGTCCGTATTTGCACAGGATCACAATATCTTGCTAGATCTAATCCTCTATTTTTTAAATTAAAAACATTAAAAATTTCAGATATAAATACATTTCATGCTGCTATATTCATGTTCAAATACAAAAAGGGATTACTTCCCCCTTCCTTTCAAAATATGTTCACCCTGAACAACACCATCCATTCTTATCCAACACGAAACTCCACAAACTTTCATTTAACAAATCCAAAACTAATAATAACACACAAATCAATTAGACATTACGGTGCGGATTTGTGGAATGATTTATCACATGACATTAAGCTATGCACATCACTTTATTCATTCAAAGCTGTTCTGAAAAAAAATACGCTGTCAAGCTATAATTTCTAAAATCTTTCTGTGTACCCAAACAACTGATAACCCCCCCCCCCCTTGCACATGCACACTCGCACACCTGCACTTGCACTTTCACTTTTATCAACGTTATTAATCTTCTCTCAATCAAATTTCTCTTCCCTATCCACTTTTGATATATTCCTATTATTTTGTGCAATAAAAGATAGTCTCTTTTATTGCACTATACAGTCTGGTTTTCTATCCCCTTTCCTTTCGAGGCCTCCATCACTTTCAAGCTCCAAGCTTAAGATGGAGGTCTCCCACATTTCTATATATATATGTTCAGTAATTAAAGAAAATGTATATATAGATATAATTTCACAGTACAGTTGATATTTTATAATGATTTATGTGCATTATTCATTATGTTTAAAAAAATATTTGCCTATTATGTAATATTGAAAAAAATATTATACTTGTATATTCTTTGTTTTTGTTTTGAAATGTGGAAATGAAATAAATCAAATCAAATCAAATACCCCGGCTTTGGCTTGGCTGCCTAGGCGCCCAAGGGAAGGCATGTAATGAACTTCTTCCTACCGGGTACCCATTCACCTCACATGGGTTGAGTGCAGCACAGTGTGGATACATTTCTTGCTGAAGGAAATTACGCCATGGCTGGGATTCGAACCTACGACCCTCTGTTTCATAGTCAGAAGACTAATCCACTGGGCCTCAACGCCCCACATAAAAAATAAGCATTCCGAGCATTTTTTGTAATCATGAAAAAAGGATTAACATTGTTAACACTAGACGTACCGATCAATAAAATTTTATCAACATTCATATTCTTTATTACCATTTTGATTACGATCATTCAAACGTGAATATAATATATAAAACAGTTGTTTTACCTCATTTTGACTATGCTGATGTAGTCTGGCAATCCACCAGTATGACTTTGCTAGAACAATTTCAAAAACTCCAAAACAGAGCATCTAGAATAATTTTAGGCATAAACCCCTATGAACACAAATCTATTTCCGAACTTCATAATCTGCTGGACTGGGAACAACTATGTAAGGGAAGAAAGAGACACATGTTATCATTTATGTATAAAATAATGCATGATTTGGCTCCTGGGTATATGAATGAGAACTTTGTTACTAAGGAAAACAAATCTAATTTTCGAACATCAGGCCTATTGGCTCTTCCTAAACTGCGAACCAACAATTGCAAACGAACTTTTATGTATCGTGCAAATGAATTACCGATAAGAATTCGCCAATCTGGCACACTTAAAGAATTCAATAGACAAATAAATGAATACTTGGTTGATGTATAGTCCATGTCTGTAGTTAGCTTCTCTCTAGCTGCACACAGAAAGGGGATGATAAAGTAGGTTTTGGTATGATAAAATGTATTGTGGATGGGGGATGTTAATTGATACATTCAGTTATACATATATGTTATATATTTTTTTCTTTCCACTTTTTTTTTTTTTTCTCAATATCAAATTTCCTTTGTATTGCAATGTAAACTGTTTTAATACTTTTTATGGACCCCATGGAAGAACAGAGTAATTTATGTCAATAACTCTAAAATGGGCAATCCTTTCGATTGTTTTATTTATTTTATCTCAACATATTTGCAATTCATTTTGTTTATTTCTATTGATGCCATTTGTGTTATTTATTTATGTTATATATATTTATGTATTGTGTTTTTTTAATAATCGGAAAATAAATAAACAAACAATCGTTTGGATTATTATGATCATCATTAGTATTATTTTCATTTTTATTACCAGCAGAAGCTCTTATTAAAAATGAGATCCCCTCCAATACAAATCCTATTATCTGGAGGTTACTCGCATGCGAATGACACTCCCCTGCATCCTTAAACCATTTGCTTAGGGCAGCAATTGCTCAGAAAAAAAAATCGAAATTAAGCCCATGCTTGATCCGGACATGCTTTGGCCACAACACACATGTATCATCGTTCGTTATTACTATTATTGCATAATATCAATTTATCTTGTAAGGACAACACCGTTCTTGTTACCAAAATGAATTAATTTTATTTTCGGAGATATGAACCTTATTTAATTTTCGGATTAACGAACCTTATTTTGTTTTCGGACAAACGAACCTTCGGAATTACGAACCTCATTTCGTTTTCGGACTAACGAACCTTCGGAATTACGAACCTCATTTCGTTTTCGGACTAACGAACCTTCGGAATTACGAACCTCATTTCGTTTTCGGACTAACGAACCTTCGGAATTACGAACCTCATTTCGTTTTCGGACTAACGAACCTTCGGAATTACGAACCTCATTTCGTTTTCGGACTAACGAACCTTCGGAATTACGAACTTTATTTCGTTTTCGGATTAACGAACCTTTGGAATAACGAACCTTCGGAATAAGGAAGCTTCGGAATTACGAATGTATGCGGTTTATTTAGCGCGCTGCTTCCTTCTGCAAGTGCATCCTTTAATCGCATAATCCCTTTCAAAATAATTATGATTTGACCCTTTTGCTACTTCTTTTTTTTCTTTTGATAATGAGATTCATCGATTTTAACCTCTAATTAAATGACCTATCTTAATATGACCTTATTTACTTTTGATAAATACCCGTTTTCTTCTGTAGTTTATTAAAAAATTCCAGTCTGTTAATGTTCTGATGGCGTCCCTTTTCCTTTGGAAAAGGTGTTCCTATTATTATGATTCTGGAAAAACACACTTTAAATTGATGAATTTCACTATATCATCTCGAGATATACGAATTGTTCTCAGAAACAAAGCACTGCATGCGCAGAGGAAAACATGAGTGTGTTCAATACTACTGATGTTTAGTCAATTTTGTTCAAATTCTTTAGGCGATTTGGGAATCTAGTCATTGTTTTCTATCATGAAACATAATAGATGTTTCAGAACAAATGCAAAAAGTACTACTTCATGAAATAATGGGAATTATCCTAATCAGTAAAGACATCATTACTTGCACCTTTATATACAATGACATTTACCATGATGGTTTCCAGGCTTGATGGTGTCTTTACTCGTACGATTTTGATAGACCAACATTCAGAAAAGAGGCCATAAGAAAAAAATACATAGTAGGGTAAATTTGTCCTTCAGGATTCCTCAGATCATCCCCGCCCTCCGTATTTGTATTTTGTTTCATGAGTCATGTGAGGGGGTAGTAAGTCCACCCTTTGTTTTAAGATAGTTTTGAATTTTTGAAAGAAAAGGTGCTCTTTTTCCCTGTGCCCCCTACTTTCAACTTCGCTCCGCAGCCCCTGACTTATCTGAGTTACTTAAAGGACAAGTCCACCACAACAAAAAGTTTATTTGAATAAAAAGAGAAAAATCCAACAAGCATAACAACGAAAATTTCATCAAAATCGGATGTGAAGTAAGAAAGTTATGACAATTTAAAGTTTTGCTTAATTTGACAAGACAGTTATATGCACATCCTGGTCGGTATGCAAATGACTGATGAAGTCATCCACTAATATGAAATATGAAATATTCTCATTTTCTCCTCATTTGCAAGTGAAACAATGATTAGCATTGCTTGATACTATATGGTTTAGTCAAGTTGGTCCTTGTTGTCAAATGTGTAAAAAATGAAATATTGTATAATTCAAACAATAAAAAGAGCAAAAGAAAAAGTGAGTGAGGGACATCATCGACTGTCTCATTTGCATGTCACCGATGTGTACATATCACTGTTTTGTGAAAAATAAGGGAAACTTTAAAATGTCATAACTTTCTTATTTTACATCCGATTTTGATGAAATTTTCAGTGTTCTGCAGTTTGATTTTTCACTATTTATTCAAATAATCATTTTTCTGGGTGGACTTGACCTTCAATATGCATCTAATGGAATCAAAAGGTACATTCCACAAAGAAGCAGAGGTGGGTGCAAACGAACGTTCAACGTATAACATAATACATGCATCGTTATAATAATATGCAACATTTATAGCGCTTAATACAACGTTTGTCAGCGCTGCATACTAAGTAAGACCTCGGCTTACTTAGCACTGCTAATCTTTTCAGGCGCTCGAGCATTCAAGGAATTTCTTCCTACCGGGTACCCATTTAATACTCTTGGGTGGAGAGTGGCAAATGTAGATAAACGCCTCGTCAAAGGACGCGAATGATGCGGTGGGATTCGAACCACGGACCTTGTTGTTCAAAGTCCGGAGACTTATCCACTGAGCCATAACACCTCTACATCAGGTGCGGTTCTAGACTAAAAAATTTGGGGGGGGGGGGGGGGGGCTTCTGTGGGCTGGAAAAATTTTCGACGTTGGTTTATTCAATACAATGAAAATGACCTATTGTGGGTAGCATTATACTGGCCAAGCAGCTTGCCCCCCCCCCCCGATAAAAATATTTCTGATATCATGCGAGGGAGCGTAAAGACCGAGCGAAAAAAAAAAATCACATTTTCAAAATGCTTGATAATATTTCATCTGTAGCATGCATCACGGCCTAATGGGTGTTATAGATTAGGGCATTTATCGATAAAGGGAGGGGGTAGGACTGGCTATCAGGAAATGGATTTGTGTTGTTACTCTCCCCAGTTGTTTGAAAAAACATCTAGAAATGCTATAAACCATTACAACTTGACAAAAAAATCCTATCAAACATATGAAATTGAAAATTCACGAGCAAAAATCTGCATTATCATTTGGCGAGCGCGCCGAAAATTGTGCACATTGTCTTTACCCCCTCTCGCCATCCGAAACATGGATCGACACTCTTGACTCTAAACCATATACCACATATGTTTTTAAATAAGTTTAGCCTCAATCAGGGAGTAAATAGGGACAGAGCTATTTACTAAAAAAATCATCCTACAGAATGACAAAAATTCCGAGCGTTTTTGACAAAACACGGACAGGCTTAGAGATAAAACTTCATTTTTTTGGCATTAGTATTGTTATATGAAGTCCTGGTGAAGCGTATAGGGAGGTTAATTTGAAAAAAAAAAGTTGGAAGGCAGTCTACTATATTGCAGGAGATCATTGACTTCCTATACTCGCACTTTAAGAGAGCATTTTTGTATTCATTTAGATGTTATTTTTCGAGGGAGCGTTTAGCGACCGAGCGAGAAAATTTTCGAATATGAATACTAACTATAGTAAACCCATTGATTTTACAGCACTTGACGACATGAATGGAATACTGCATTAGTCAACAAAAATATACGCATATAGGGCCCACATATAATATCTATTTCTTTTTTTGTGGTCAGATTTTTATTTGTTTTATTTTTTATTTTTATTTTTTTTTTTGGGGGGGGGGGGCTTGAGCAATTTTTTTTTGAAGGGGAGGCTTCAGTCCCCAAAGCCCCCATAAAACTACGCCTGCTCTACATATACCACGCTTTTACTTATATTATGCTTGTACTTTCGAACACGTGATAGGGGGGTCAAGGCGTGTATAAAATTTTACAAGTCTTCTGTCTTGTAAGACTTTAACCTATGTTAATAATAACTGACAAAGGTCGTAACAAATACCAGCAAGTTTTATCATTCGAAGCACATTGGTCTCTGGAAACAAAGGAACTTGACGTCATTATGTAACACAACGAAGCTAAATGGATAATAACCGTTATTAATTCATTTCGAGTGATTTTTGTGTGTGGAAAGTTGGCGGTAAAGGGGGTAAAACCAGGTCTAATATGTATATAGCATTTTCATTAGTGTGTATTGTGAACTTTAATTGATATGACTTGAAATTGTGGAAATAAAATAATGGCGAATACCAGAAAAAGCCGAGAAGAAGGAAGAGGAGGAGAATTAGACGAGGAAGAAGACATTATTGACATGATTGACGAACGATTGACAGAAGGAGATGAAGAAGAAGCGGAGATGTCAGTATCTGTGAAGACGAAATGGGCGATCTTTCTCCTTCTCATCGTATTGGTTTACCTGTTTGCCGGAGCGTTGGTTTTCCGCGCCCTCGAGCGTCCCGCCGCCGTGCAGAGCTCCCAGAACTTTCACGATGCCCTCAGACGACTATCATCCGAGAACGAATGCGTGGAGGAGGAGGATATTGCCGAGTTGATGAGGATCGTGACGACGGCTATCGGAGAAGGAGGCTACTCTAGTGGTCACCCTTACGCCTCCCAACTGTCCACGGGAACTGTCAATGAATCCTTCTACGCCAATATTTGGGGTGTTGGTTACACTTTTATCTTTGCAGCCTCAGTAGTGACTACAATGGGTAGGTCGTAATGGTGACATCATCTACCAAGCATTTCTTTAGATTTCTGTATTAACGTCCGGGATTAACGTATATAACGATGCAATATCAGATAGTTTTCTCTAAGAAACAATCATAGGTCTCTCTCTGTATGTTGAGGTTTAATTTATTAAAGTATATAGCTATCCCTCTCAGATCCAAACTGGACTACTCTCCTCTTGCAAGGATGTAAAGTCATGAAGGCCTACATACTTGGGAAATCAACAACGTCTTTATCTGCTATGAAAATCACCACTGATTTTATTGATGATAAGAATTTAATGCTAGATTATGTCGGCAGAGGGTTGAAAAAGGGATGACCAAAACTTAAATGAAGTGAAATCATATTGATTTTCCGTCTCCGAAAATTCAGCCCCATCATTCTGTCTTTATTTCGTTCAGGATTTGGGTACACTGCTCCACGCACAGTTCCCGGCGAGGCCTTCTGCATCTTCTACGCTGTGGCAGGCATCTTCATGACTGGCGGGATCGTCCTCTCTGTTGGCCAACTCCTCAGGGAACTCTGCTTCACCAGGATGACTACCTGGCTGCAGAAGTGCCTGAAGTGCTGTCCAAAAGCCGGAGTGGTCCTCGTCCACATGTCCTTGGTGTTCCCACTTGCCATTCTGATGCTCCTCCCGTCCACTTTTATCTATTTCTACACCCAGCCAGGATGGAGCTTCATCGACAGTTTCTACTATGTAGTTCAAATCACAACCACCATTGGATTCGGGGACCTGGAACCAGCCTTCGTAGGAATCCATATCATTCCTCTTTCTGTTATAAGGGTGAGTATCGGGTCAGACCGACTTAGGCCAAAGATACACATACGTCGACAGGTGGACTGATCGAGGCCGGCCCGAAGGCGGCTCGACGTATGTGTGCTCACTATTTGTGATTGCCGAACCGGACTGAGTACACCAGGGCTCTTACAAAGAAATACGATTGATCAAATCAATCACAACTATGGAAAGCCAGCAACGTCAACATCTAAAATACATGTCTTCAAAATATTTTCTAGTTACGAGGTATATATTCATACATTAACTGTTTTCTTGACAATTCAGTATGCTTCTTTTTGTTTTCAAAGGACATTGTGCAAATTTCCTAAAGAAAAATTACGACACTGATGAATTTCCATACAGTTACGATTGATTGGATCAATCGTAACTCTTTGTAAGACGGGGCCCTGAAGGCCACTTGACAATGTTGAACTAGAAATAGGTATAACAGCGAACAATATTTATTGAACAAATGTTGACGTGAAAAGACAGGCGCACGTGTCAGTTTGAATAGTCGTCATGGATAAAGAATCTCAAAGCGGTTTCAGCCTACTTCTGGGCCCCGTCTTACAAAGAGTTGCGATTGATCCGATAGACCAGCAACGTCAACATCTAAAATGCATGTTTATTCAAATTATTTTTGAGACATGATCTATATTCATACGACATAGTTTTCTTGATAATAGTGTGTTTCTCTTTGCTCACAAAGTAAATAAATTGGGCAAATTTTCTAAAGAAAAAATTATGAGATTGATGGATTTATTGATTGGATCAATCGTAACTCTTTGTAAGACGGGCTCCTGGTGTATGTGGATACGCACCAAAGTGCAGGCTCGAGGCCGGTGTCGGAGGCGCCTTCAAACCCGCGACGTCAGTGTATCTCGGGCCCGGCCTACATATACAGTAGATATACATGATTATTTTCGTTCCTTTGGATAAGGATGATGGGACAAGGGGGGGGGGGGGGCAACACAACTTGGGGAACGTTTTGTCATCTCGATCGTACCCTTTGTCTTTAGGGGAATTCGGTGTTCTCCAAGGAGGTTTATACACAATTTTGGGAGCCTCCACCTTGAGAAATTTCTCTTGGAAATATTTGGGCGTCACATCAGGCAAGAGTGTTTTTCAGGGGAGTTCTGTCATATAGGTAGAGTTTACCCTTTTACGACATTACCGACCTCTGGGAACCCGGGGGGGGGGGGGGGGCTAGGGGGCATGTGTCAAGCTCTTTTAGTACCTGTGTTTTTTTAATATCATTTTATTTCCAAACAAATAAAGCAGCAATATGATGATAATAACAATACTGATGCCGATACTCATAATGATAATGATGATAATATAAAAGTAAGAGTAATAATGATTTTAATAATAATAATAAAAGCAATAAAAATATAATAAACAAACGAACGCCCATGGGAACTCACAGCGAACATCGACCAAAGCTCTGCTGTCAATGGTGTGGGTTAGGCTACTATTTTTTTAAAGAAAGAAAATAATCTCCATTTTATTAATTCAGACTTCATTCATTTCTGTTCCAGTTTTTTCTGTTCGCCTACCTATTTGTCTGTCTCGGAGTTGTCACTTTGTTCCTGGACGGTTTCAGAGACACTCAGAAACATGGTTTCACGTTCATCTCGTCTCGTCTTTCGCGATACTCGAACAAGAATTCGAGAAAATCCAAGGTGACATCCGAAAGCTGACGAAAGCCGAACTCCGAATATTAGCGCCAAAACCGAAGAAGGAATCACCCAACAACTCTTGGTCGAGTTTCTGTGAAGTTTAATGATTGTAAAAATAGCAGAAAAAAGTAATAAAAAATATTGGTGAACGTTAGAGGAACATCCATTAAAGATTAAGAAAGTTATCAGAATTTCAAGTTTTTGATTTGTGACATCATAAACGAGCGTAAACGAGCATAAGAGCATAAATTTCATTTTTTAATGATTCGCGATGAGTTATTTTTTAAACTTTCTTTTTAGGAGCGGTTGTGAAATAATTTGTGTATTGATATACTGAAGATACAATAAAAAACATTTTCAATTTTTCTAAGAAAATGACATTTCATTGATTTTTAAATGTGTCTAGTCAGGAACCTTAATTAGACCACTAGGCCACGGCACCTCCACTTGCGAAGCAATTAAGGAATATTTGCATTTATATGGAGACACTTTCTACAACGCATCGATTCCTAGTTTGAAAATGCAATTAAAATCACAATGGAGATAAGAGCTGAGACGCTTTTGCTTTAAGTTGGTTACACTAGTAACACTGGGACAGAGTCCAGAGATTTCAATGCTGTACCAGTTCAACAACTTTAAACAAAAGCCTCTTGGCTCTCCATTGTGACTTCACTTACATTTTCAAGGAATTGGTGCAACGTTGTAGAGAGTGTCTCCGTAGTAAATGCGAAAAGACGGGGTTGATACTAAAAACAACGGAAACAAATTATCGATCAGAGTCAGTTTTTAAATTTTTATCTTGGTACGTTATACATGACATTCAAATCAACTCCAAAGTGCGTTTGGATGTAAAATTGAAGAATAATTTTTGTTTGACTCTGTGTGTCGACCCGGGGGTGTCGACATCCGTGAAGTTCCCACCCTTGAAATTCAATTTTAATTTCAACTGCAATTTCATCGTTAGAACTTTAAAACTTGCTTTAACGTCCATTTTTAACAAGATCGGATGACGAACATGTATTCATATTTTGCCATTTCTTCATCAGTCCGAATTATTTTAGTGTTTGGCTGTTTTGAATTGGATAATATTCAACACAAAATTGAAGTGAAAATTGTTAATGTTTAAAAAAAAAAGAACATTCGGAAAAGGATATTGGTGGCTAATTTGTCATTTGTTAGGTAGACCTCATGTAACGTGCCACACGACCTAAAAAAATTATGTGGACGACAGATTGATCATTTTAAAGTTTTCGCAACCACTACGCAGACGCTATCTGGTACGGAGAGAATCTATTGTCAAAAGCCCTTCATGACAAAGCAGTCTTTGTCGAAAATCGGTCAATAAAAACAGCAGTGTCATCCTGGACACTGGACAAACAAAATATTTGCAAGTTTTCGTCAGCTCAGAATTTCACGACGATTAGCTGTCCCGGTTTACCAATTTTTGACAAGACCTCTCAGCTGTCACTGTGATTTGACGGGCATTTCCAATAGATTTACTATATTGTATAATCCGCGTCCCCGTAGGAAGTTTGATATTTACTATTGAACAAATTAATTCGCGGTTTCTGTTAGTGGACAATGAAAAGGATTTATCATTAATGGAAATATGATTTGGGCGGCAAGTCTCTTAATTATCACAATTTTTAAGGCGTTGACCAGTTTGTCATAAACCGCTGAAATGACACACCAACTTGCAACACACACACTTACACCTCCGTCACAGACACTAGCTCTCACGAACACCCCCACACACTTATTTTCCCAACACACACACACGCGCGCCCACACATCTCCAAAAACCAAACCACATCCACACATGGTTTAAAGGTCAAGTCCACCTTATTAAATTGTTGATTTGAATCAAAAGAGAAAAATCAGACAAGCATAATGCTGAAAATTTCATCAAAATCGGATGTAAAATAAGAGAGTTCAGTTATGACATTTTAAACTCTTGCTTATTTTTCACAAAAAAGGTTAAATGCACAATTTAGTCACATGCAAATGAGAGAATCGATGATGTCCCTCACTCACTATTTCTTTTGTTTTTTATTGTTTGAATTATACAATATTTCCTTTTTTTACAGAATTGACAATAACGACAAACTCGATTGAACCACATAATGTTAAACAATGGTAATTCCACATGTTCAGTGAGAAATAAAACTAAGTTTCGCAGGACGATGAGGAGAAAATTAGAATATTTCTTATAATGAAATACAAAATAAAAGGTGAGTGATGTCATCAGTTCCCTCATTTGCATACCAACCGAGATGTGCAGATAACTATTATGCGAAATTAAGCAAAACTTTAAAATGTCTTAACTTTCTTATTTTACATCCGATTTTGATGAAATTTTCAGTGTTATGCTCGTTGGATTTTTCTCTTTTTATTCAAATCAACTTTTTGTTGGGGGTGGACTTGTCCTTTAACAATGGACCTAGTAGGTCCATGGTTTCACACATTCACGTACCATCCATTGCAGACCTTATCACCTACTCGCACACACAAACACCAAAACGCACCCACAACCGCGCGCGCGCGCACACACCCACACACTCAGACACCATACCAAAGCACTACACTAGTAGTGTCCCTTTACACTGATACACCAAGTGATACACACTCGCACAACTGCACAGGTGACACATTAATATATCAGAGGGCATAGGGTTAAAGTAAGGATAGTTAGAGTTTTTTATTCAAAATCTAATAAAGATAAGGATTAGGGTTTATTTAGTTTTGGAGCATCGGAGCAATTGTCACCGGAGCAAAATATGTCATGGAACCCATGTACAACCACGACCATTAATCCTTCATCTGTTTAGCCGTGAAAACAATAGTACCGATAAAAAATATCCACATGGATTGCAGAAGCCTGAATATACTTTGAGACTAGTCTGGTCTAAACGATCAAGGCCTCCACCATGAAACATTGTCAGTTCATATATGCATGCGCCTGTATCTCATCATCATTATTACAAATATCACTAGCTAAGTAGTTTTTCTTTTTCTTATTGGCGGTAGCCTGGTACGCTGCTCTACCTGCAAATAGATTTTACTTATCGTATAATTAGGGTGCTATCAAACATAGCGGTATTCTAAGGGTACATGGTTCACCCCAGCAAAAGTTCATTTAAAAGAAAAGAAAGATATACAATAACGTTGAAAGTTTCATCAAAGTCGCATGTAAAAACAGGAGAAAAGTTATAAGGTTTAATTATGCATAACCTGAACAGAATGTAAATGAAAGAGCCGCTGACGTCATCCACTCACTATTCTCTGTCTATTTTATCGTTCAAATATCTTGATTTTGTCCTCAATTATTATTTCAAACAGGGTTTGATTCCTATTTGAAAATGTGGGATTGCCATCGGTTTAGCTTAGACCTGAAAGCACCATTTTATTCTCTGTATGTATAGATTTTAAAATAACGATTTTGGCAACCTAAAATCTTGCCAGAAGTTTTCCAGACGTAGCAACACGATTGTATTCAAGCTGAAGTATCGCAGTTGATTTACTACCAACTGGTAGGACAGACTTTGCGAGATATCACATTTCCGTTGGAATTCCAATTGTTATACAATGAAGATTGCTTTGGTAACCTAAACTATTGCAGAGATTTCCCAGACAAAGCAACACATACTGTATTAACAAGATGGATTTCGAGCATGGTAGTTGATTATATCGACAGGCAATATAATTTTTCTTGCGAAATGTCTAAAATACCGTTACTTTCTCAGTAAAAATCACTTTTCTTTCTTCCATTTTTTCTCTTTTCTTATAGAAAACAAGAATCCTATTCTTCTGCGATGTATGGAAGAAATTTTATTAATAAAATGATCTCGAAATATTTTTTTGCTTCATGATCAAATCACATTTAGAAAAAAAAAACGTAGAAAGATTTACAAAATGACAGCTAATATACCGGAATATAAAATGTATTATTGCACTTCTACAATGACTATACACAAAAAGTACCACTAATATATAGGCCTAGATAGGTTTACCATTTTGTACCTTAATAAAGAAAACTATGAAATAAATGCTTATTTCAGTATTTATAATAGTCTAAAAATTGTGAGTATTTATTATGAAATTCAAGCATACTGAGAAGAAAAGCTATGATATTCAAACATCTGCAATTAGAATTTTGTTTTTAGAAATTACTAAAATAAACACAAATGATTTAAAATCCATTGAGGCATCAAAGAAATAAAACAACCAATGATAAAAGACTACAAAACAAAATTGTGTTTTACAGGACATCTGAAAACATTCATAAACATTATCATTTTACAAAAGGAAAGTTGTATTCTAATGAAAGTCATCCTTGTACACTGATATAGAAAAATATTTAGAATATCTTCCAAGGAAGACTGCTACATGTACATTATTCATCGAATATCCAGAACAGATCTATTTTCCTGGATTGAAATGTTTTAAGGTGTTTGCATAATGTCATAGGTTTGTGTATCTAAGTTGACGTTGGAAGTTAGTTTGTGGAGCGTTGATGCTAAGCTGATTAGTGTCCAGACTTTGAAACAAGGGGTCGTGGATTCGAATCCCAGCCGTAGCGTAATTTCCTTCACAAAAATATTTTTAAAAATGAACCCCAATGTGTTGCCCTCAACCCAGGTGAGGTAAATGGTGACGGGAAGTAATTCCTCATAAAGCTGTGAGCACTTCAAAATCTGTAGCCGAGTTTATAGCCGGGGTAATATAGGAGCGCCTTGAGCACCAAATAAGTTGGACATGTGCAATATTCAATTTATCATTATTATAAGTTCGTGTGGCTAAGTTGACGATGGAAGTTAGTTTGTGGAGGGTTGTGGCCCAGTGGATTACTGTGCGGACTTTGAAATAGGAGGTCGTGGGTTCGAAACTCCCAGCACCGTCGGGCGTTATTTCTTTCAGCAAGAAATTGATCCTCATCGTGCTGCACTCAACTCAGTCAGGTAAGGTAAAGAGTAAGCGGTGGAAATTTATTCCTCGAAACGCAGTGCGCTTAATAGCTGCATTGTTGGGAGTTTTCGCACAGCAACATACAGAGGGTTCAAATGCCCGTCCTTACTTAAAGAACAGCCAAAAAGTCTTTGTTGATAATTTGTGAATCAGCATAGCAGTTCAGTCCTTGACTCTGGAAAAACAACCTATTTGCAATGTTTCATCGGCTCCGAGACTGCTGTTCCGGTTCACCAATTTTCGGCAAAGACCGTACAGCTGTTGTCATTTGAAGGGCATTGGTGGTGATTTTTTTACCTGATTGCTAAGAAAGCATGAATGCTTGTAAGCAAGCAACCAGAGGACAGACGGCTTAAGGTCCCCTCCGAAGGACCTGGTACTGAGGATTAATGCCTTACCAAAGGGCACTAGCGCACCAAGTGTGAATCGAACCCGGGTCACCGGAATACGAGTCCCCCGCTCTACCGACTGAGCTATCGCGCCTCCTCAATTTTCATTTTCAATACATTTACTGTGTTATTGAATCCTCCGTACGCCGCGGTGCGAAAACTCTCTATTGTGGAGCGCTTAGAGACTTCTGATAAAGTAAGTGTTAAGCGCTATGTAAGCAAGTATTGTTAAAAATGCAATTATCAGTAAAGTGTTCACCCGAATCACTTAATGAGATCGGCTCGAGGTAGTCAGAAGGGAAGCTCTTGTAATATAGGCCCACATATTTTTCTGCATCATCTGCATTCGGATGAGGAGGTGTTATTCCACGGGGAGCCCCTTCCAAAATAGGCATTTGCTACATGCGTTCATACAAATTATATAATACATAATTTACATATTATTTGAATAGAAAGTTAAGACATCATGTGCAATTCGTGAAAGTGCTATAAGATTGATATTGCATTTATAGCAGAGATCTGTCAAGCAGCAATAGTACCTAAAGTTCAAGAGTAAGGTTAACGATAAACCATAGGCCATAACAATTTCAATGGATTCTATACTTTTGTTAAAGTGGGAATTCTGCGAACCTTTATCTTTCAAGTTGTATGGAAAGAATTCGACGGTTCAAATAAGAATAATATTAAAACAGATCATAATAATCGCCCTCCCTACTTTTTTGTGGGCTTTCTTCTCTCTATCTGGCTCCTCTTCCGGTATTTAGTTGTAAGGTCCTGTGACGGGGCCATAATTACAGATACAGTTAGTGGCTTCATTGCAGCAAGGGACAATAGACTTCGTGGGATCTTTATCGTCCAATAACGGCTCAGCGACAACCACGGACGCGACGTGAGCGGCTACCTTCTCCTGCAGATCGGCCATGAATTCACCGAGTGCAGGATCAGCTGTGACGTTCAGCGGGAACGCTTCAATTGGATCGTGCTCGACGTTGTAGACGATCGGCGGGTTCTGTTCGGTGACGCACGAATCATAGCAGTCGTAGCAGTCAAAGTAGTGCCTCGTGGGCTGCCCGCCGTCACCACACTGCGCGGTGAAGTAATCCTGTGGTTGAACCCTATGGGTGAAGTAATGGACCTTGTACGGACCGGATCGAACCGCCATGAGCCGGTCCTTGCAATAGTAGTAAAGGACGTCGTGCGGCGACGGGGCGTTGTTCAGAAGGACGTCTGTGATCACCTCTCCATCGTAGGATACATTGGATGGGAGCGAACCGCCGGCGAGGTCGACGAGGGTCTTCATGATGTCGAGAGTACTGACGAGTTCGTTCGATTCACGAGGGGTTATCTGCCCGGGCCAGTAGGCGACGAAAGGGACGCGTACGCCTCCCTCCCATGTGTTGGTCTTGTAGCCTGAGGAAAGATGGAAACAAAATGTATAAGCCGTTATGAAATACATTAATCGAAGAGGCATAATATTCGATAAATAAACACACCCGTGATGACATTAATAAGGAGTACCTGTGGAAAAGGTAATCAAGTTCATTCTTCAAATTCAGTTCACTTGTAATCGTACGCCCAAAGCGAGAGGCGATAGCGTTTGGACCATTATGAAAGTGCCAGTTGTGGGAAATCACAGTGAAACTGAAACAAGAATAAGTACTATTAATAAAGTGATATCGATCCTTATTATTTGATAGATCACCATCATCTCAATGTATATTACTGTGGTGATCGGTCCCACTGATTTATGAAGAAGTTACAAAAATGAGAAGAAAGTAAGATAGTGAGTCGGGAAAAGGGGTCAAAGTCGTTTGAACTGTACTTTAAGTTTACTCGTATTATATGTGACTCGGGGCCCTGGAAACGATTTTTAAAAGAAGCGGTGCTGAGTGAAGGTGATTTTGATCTACAAAAAATTGATGGGCATTAAATGAATAAATGAATGATACACCAACCTAATTTCCAGCGGTGCGGCAGAAAAATCTTGGGGGTGCTTCAGCACCCAAGCTTACCCAGGGCCATGATATGGCTTACATTTCAGGCCGTCTTCTCCTTTTATCAGAATAACCCCGTGAATAATGTATGATACCAGTTCTACATCTAACTTAGATATGCTATTAAGCCATATTAAACATGAGAAACCAGTCCGTACACATTATGAAAAAAAGAAGATTGTGTTGGGCTACGTGAAATTAATGCTAGATTATTTCGCTTTACCGCTTATCGTCTACATATATTCCAGAAACAGAACATTGAGACATTATTTTCTTTCAAAATTCTACTTTTACAGAGTTCTACACTATATATTTTAAGGTGATTCTATAATAACCTAAACTCTTTTAAGTGTCATGTTGTGGATCTAACTCGTGTCTCTTAAACAGAAAGTCATGGGTTCAACTCCTACCTCAAGTGCTGATTGCCTTAAGAGAGAATCTTACTAATATTGTAATGCACTCCACTCAGGTGATGTAAGACTGGGACCTATTGGCGCGCAGAGCATAATATCGACAATTTCATCAAAATCTAAACGTTAAATACCAAAGTAATTTTTGCTTAAGAACAAAAGCTCTTGCAAGCCGAACTTAAACCAAACATAAATATGAACTTCAAACCCACCCCTTACCTTAATCCTAATTACCATATCATTCACAACCAAAGACCCTACCACAACCCCAACCCTAACATTAGCCCTATATCTTTAGAGAAAAAAAAACAGAGGAGCAATTTAATTGTCTCACACTAATATATTTTTTTACTTTTCCCAAAGTGTGTTTTTAAACATGAACCTACTAATCATGCCAATTATTGGTTAACATAAATCTCCTTTACATTTGCATGCATTTTTAACCAACAGTTTGGGTTCATATTTGAATCAACTAATACGAGTGCAGGAGAAAATGTCGAGTGGCCGATTAAACAATACCTTTGAAGATGCTAGGATCTCCTCCCTGAGCGCAGTACTCTGGCTGTGGCCCGTGATCAGAAATGAACAACACCAAGGTGTTGTTCAAGATCCCCTGGGCGTCAAGGGTATCTATCACCTCACCCACCGCGGCGCTCATCTCATTGATGTTATCTCCATAGTCACCTGCGAGAAGAAAAGGGATTGAAATATCCATCAGGAACGAAGATATCTGTTATGAATTACCGTTTGCCTCTCTCTAGTCATTTTTGTCCGCCGGAGTTGGACGGCCACAAATTCATGACCTTTTTTTAATGCATGAAAAAATGACAGTAAAATTTCCGGCAACATCCTGCCCGACTTTCCACCGTTATTGTCTATATAACGTTCAACGATTCATTTTGTTTGGGGGTTTTATCAGAGCCGGGGGGGGGGGGGTGAGGGTGGGGACAGGGAACTCCCCATTTTTACACAAAGACTATCTGATTACGAATTTTAGTATGGTCAGCCCCCTCCCCCACTTTTGGCACAGTCTCCCACTTTGAAAACGTTCCACGGCCCCTGTTTATGATATAATTTCGCCAGGTAAAATTTGACCTCCCGTAAATCTTGCCTGGAATTATCCATGATTTTCACGGTTTCCCAGTAAAAACAAGGTCATCTTTTTAAAGTAAGATTAATACAAATGATGAAATTTCAATAAATATGCTAAATATCTTACCTCGGCGGGATTTTCCAGCGAATTCAGGCGAGGCATACAGTGGGGCGTGGGGATGAGAGAAGGGGAAGTAGAAGAAGAACGGGCGGTGTGCGTTGTATTCAATGAACGTAGTAGCATCGTTGACGAACGTCTTTGTGAGGTATGTATGGTTGAACGGCTGTGCGACGATCTGGTCTCGCTTGTACAGGAAACATTTACTTGTATCAGGAAAATCCTGGATGTTCTAATGATAAATTTAATATGAAGAAATAAATTTTAATATTTCAAAATGTTAGAGACATCCTTATTATGATGTTTTTAGGATATCATTTTAACAAATTTTGAGAAAAAAAGTGGAGCGCCTCTGGCAGTCTCACCTGCATCACGCGATTCAATATAGAAGCAGTGCTGACTTTGAAAATTACTATAAAATAATTATTTACAAAAACACCATTCGTATAATATTATTTGCCTGCGGTACGTTTGTATAGCAGGCAAATGTTGTTTTATCGTTTTAATGTATTCACTCTTACGCCGTGGTCCGGCGCCTTGATTGAAAGGAAGAATGGGCACAATGGTATGCATAACAGGTGTCATAGATGAACACGCTATAGGGCGTGGCAATGGAAAGTGTATGTGTAAATCATTCTAGCTTGTGACAGCACCAAGACAAATTTATCATATTGTTATATAAATTTGCTTTATGCATTTTAATTTGGGCCTGGGGTTTTTCAGAGTTTTTTAGCTCATTGAGTTTTATCTCTGTTTTTTCATCCTGGGCGTACACATTCATTCGTATAAGATTAGCGAATGTGATTGACCAACCATTTGTTTTTTAGGATAAATATGTATGAGCATTTGTATCAATGATTTGATGTTATTTGTATATGTTCTCGTTTGTGTTTCATGACAACTTGGCAAGTAAAATGGTCGGCTCTAGTCGTCCCACAAGCTATCCCTCAATATATATTGTATATTGTGTATTTTGTTTTGGTTGGTTGGGAGGGATGGAAGTATAATGTAGGAGTGTAGAGAAATGGCGTTTTTTGTTTCGGATGTTTGTAAGATGTTGATTTAATAGAGAAGACTGATACAATACTACGTTCATTGACAATAATTGACATTTGACCTTGATCATGCGACCGTATACCCCTTTCATAAACATATCCTCCAATTAGCCGCCTAATAGTAATGCGGATAATTCAATAAAAATTGCGTTCACAAACTCCGAAAATTATCCGCATTATTTTTACGAGCGCCCGTCCTGAAAAAGGCGGATAATCGTCATGACAACTGGACACGCCCCCTCCGATGCGGTTGTGTTGGAAAAGGGTGACCTTGTGACCGCACCATGGCAATTATCCGCATTATTTGGAAATACGTTCATAAACTCAAAATCTTGTCCCGATGCTGCTATTATGCGGATAATTGCAGCATCAAAATAATGCGGATAACTCTGGTCCTCCTCCGATTTTACGACCAAATTATGCTGCTATTAGCCGCATAATTGGGTTTATGAAAGGGGTATAAGACTTGTCAGTGATACTTGATTACCCCTATATATCCACATTTTATAAACTATATCTGTAAACTTTGAAAGTTATGACAGCAATCTAATAATTACCTCCAAAATGGATAAAGCTCAATGACCTTAAATGACCTTTGACTTTGATCATGTGACCTAAAACTCGCATGAGATGTTTGGTGATACTTGATTACTCTTATGTCCAAGTTTTATGAACTAGATCCATACACTTTCAGAGTTATGATGGTTATTCAACAAATACCCCCAACATGGCCAAAGTCCATATTATAGACCTTTGACCATGGTCATGTGACCTAAAACTCGCACAGGATGTTCAGTGATACTTTTTTACTCTTATGTCCAAGTTTTATGAACTAGACCAATACTTTTACAGAGTTATGATGGTAATTCAACAAATACCCCAACTTGACCAAAGTTCCTTGACCTAAAATGACCTTTGACCTTGATCATGTGACTTGAAACTCAGGCGGGATGTTAAGTAATACTTTATTGACCTTATGTACAAGTTTTATGAACTAGGTCCATATAATTTCTAAGTTATGATGTCATTTCAGCGGCGCCTAAAGTCTCACTCTGCTATGCAGGTAAGACAAAAACAACGTTATCAACATATTTATATTGTTATATATTGAATGTAAAAAATTAAATTTAAAAAATTGTTAGAATATTTTGACAATAACATCAAACGTTCTCGAAAGATTATGAAAACATATATTCACAAATATTTTAAATTCCAATGTTCTCTAAAAACTTTTATACAGAGTATCACATACTGACATTTTCATTATATTATTTAAGATTGTTTGAGAAACAAATAAACGTTTTATCAACGTCTTTCTTTATAATGTTATAAATTTTAGAAACGTTATCATCAAACGTTGTCGAAAAGTTATGAAAATATATTTTTTACAAACTCGTATATACCAAGTTCATACACGCCATGCTGCAAATTTTGCTGCTTTGCAGTGATATTGTGGTATTCTAATGAACGAGGTTTTGGAAAGTGGTTATGTTTTGTCTGGAATTGTGAAAGTGAGCTTACCCCTGTTTCGTCACAGCCCATACTGTTGGTGAACGGGAGGAAATGTCCAACGAATTCGAAACCATGGCGAAATGGCAAATGGGCACCATCACAGTTTGTCTCCGAGTTAAGACCTGATTCATTAAAAAAAAATCATTGTTATGACGAAAAGATGGGAGAAGAGTAACGGGGGAACAAAGAAAAAGGGAAGAGAACAAAGGAGGATGATGAGGAGGAAAAGAGGAAAAGGGAGGAGGAGCAGAAAAAGATAATAATTCAGTGTTATGGTGACAGGGGGAGGAGAGAAGGAAGGGGGCTACAGAGGATAATCAGAAGAAAATGAAGAAGAAGAAAAAAAAGAAAAAGAAAAGAAGAATGAAAGGGAGAAGATGAAGAAGGAACAAAAAATAATACCCCAGGAAATAATAAGAAGAGGATGAGGAACAAAAAGAACAAAGTAATGAAGATGAGAAGAAAAGGAGGGGAAGAATGAGGAGGAGGATGAAAATAGGAGTAGGGGGGGGGGAATTAAGAATTAAGATGGGGAGGAGAAGGGGGAGCTTTGTGATGAAGAAGAGAAGGAATGAAAGAAAGAGTAAAAGGGAGAGGGGAGGAAGAGAAAGTAGAAGAAGAACAGCTGGGGATAAGAAAAGAAGAATTAATGGAAAGGAGAGGAGAATATGGAGAAGATTAAAATGATAAAATTCATGAAGAAGAAGAATACCAGTGAAGTATATACAAAATGAGGGTACACAACGATGATGAATTAAATGTACAAAAATAAACAAGGATCTAACACATGAAAGACCATGCTGGGGTAAAAAGCGATATTTACCCAATATATGGGTCTTACTTGGAAAATCCCCTTTTCTATTTGTTTTCATAAGATTTTGTTTAAGATCCGCTCTATACCTAGCTCCAATCTCTGCCAAAGTTAAATATTGCTTGAACATATCAATATTTGCACATTTACACATAATAGAGCTCTTATCGAAATAGACTTAATTGGACTTTATCAAATGTGAGTCATATTTCGGAAAAATGAAAAAGACGCAAGAATTCATGCGACAGGTGTGCTTAGTTGATTGTTCTTTAAAATAAAACATGGTAGATTGTGACCAATCGATTGAACTTCACTTTAAGAAGTTGCTCTTTAAAGGGATGGTCCGGGCTGAAAGTATTTATAGCTTAATAAATAGAGTAGAATTCACTGAGCAAAATGCCAACAATTTCATCAAAATCGGATAACAAATAACAAAGTTATTGAATTTTAAAGTTGAGCAATATTTGGGGAAAACAGTCGTCATGAATATTCATTGGGTGGGCTGATGATGTCACATCTCCACTTGTTCTTTTGTATTTTATTATATGAAATGAGGTTTATGCAAATGTTTTCCTCCAAGAAGTAGAAAAATTTGAATGACAACTGATTTAGTGCATTAGATATTTATTGCTGCAACTTATTTCATTATAACGGAGACATATTATTCACACAAGTATGAAATAATGAAAAAATTATGATTTTATGTAATAACATAAGAAAACGGAAAGTGGAGATGTGACATCATCAGCCCACCTAATGAATATTCATGACGACTGTTTTCACAAAATATTGCTAAACTTTAAACTTCAATAACTTTATTATTTGTTATCAGATTTTGATGACATTTTCGGCATTTTGCTCAGTGAATTCTACTCTATGTATTAAGATATAAATATTTTCAGCCCGGACCATCCCTTTAAACAGCTCGGCGGCACCAGGGGGAGGTTTCATAAACATGTTTCATCCCACAAGTTGTCAGATCTGTGACAACTTTCCTTGGTTTTGAATTTTGATTGGCTGAGGAGCCCTGTTACTATATTATGCCATCTTTCAGATAAAACGTCCGACAAGTTCTTTCGTGAAACCAGTCCCAGGACTTCAGTTAAGTTAGAGGGGTAAGTGGACCCAAGTTAGAGGGGCAAATGGATGATCATAAGAGGCTAAGACGGGTAGATGGTGTTTCCCATGCAGGGCAATAAAACGGACCTTAAACATATGAAAATTGCAAAATACCCCTTTTTCTTTGGAAAAAAATAATATACCTCATCATTTTGTCAGCAAGTACGTGTCCACATAAAGTCAAATCAGCGATACACTTCAGAAAACTTGATGAAAAACTATACAGTGCGTATCAAAAAAAAAGTTTACACTTTGAAAAAATCCTGTAAAATTGCACATTTGTAATATCCTGAAGATTTTTCCACATTTTAACATTGGTACAGATCCATATACACAAATGACGATATATCTGTCGAAAAATATTTCCGCTTGAGTGAGCACCACTTACTTTTGAAAAGTTAGTGAAAAAAGATTTCCGCAGAACTTTGAAATAATTATGCAAATAAAAGTAGACCTTAATCATGAAGAACATGTGGAATTTAGCTAGTAAAATTGATTTGAGGATATCTTTTACATTTTAAAACTTGTTTCCTTGCCCAAAAGACTTCGAAGAGTGCATTGCGCCCCACCCCACTCCTCCACACGAGGCCATCGAGACGTTATTTGCTTTACACTGAGCTGTGATTTACATGAAAAGGCTTATGCTTGATTTTCATTTAGTTAATCATTGTCAAGTTTGGGAAAAGTGTGGAGAAACAAGTATTAAATGAAAAATGAAATGTAAACCCACTTTAAATGATAAAAACATAGTGAAACAATGCTGGAGATGTCTGATATAAACTTTTGTTCAGATTCAGTTATGTCCTCAGATCCAGCTGGCACAAAAAGGGTAAAGATTGTGCTTACTAAATAAATGTAAAAATCTCAATTTGGGTGGCAAAATTGTTACAAAATACTTGAATGTATCCGTTTTATTTCAATTGACTAAAAGTGCAAGGGAAACGTATGAGAAGCTTTACAAAAAAGCTTTACAAAAAAGAACAGTACTCACTCAAGTGTAACATTTAGTCAAAACTTTTACTTTCATTGGATAGATGAGACCCAAACCCAAGATTATAAGTGAAAAAAATACCCACATGTTGTATATTTTTTAATTCCCAGGGCTTTTTCAAAGTGTAAACTTTTTTTGATACGCACTGTATACTAGGCTAGCCTAATTTGGGGGTCGTGTCCATGGCTCTACTGGCCACACCCGTGCACCACCGTCGAAAAGCCAGACCATTATTAAGGGGCATACATACTTCATTGCTATGAAAATGAAAATTTGTAACCTTTTCAGCTATATACGTTGACCCCCGCTAGCTCAAGGACTAGCCTATACAAAAATTGTGCACTTTGTAAAAAAAATCCTATAAAATGAAAAATTGGCAAAGTACCGATGACACCACGAGAATACGCCTATAAACCTGATTGAGGGTGACTGAGCCTTACCTAAATGCCACTTGCCCGCCATACCAGATATGTAGCCCTCCTCCTTCAGAACTTCCGGAATCGTAACTTCAGATGCCGGTAGACCGGTTCGGGTCCATGGTAGGAAAACCCGGGATCCGTCGGGAGGGCTGTACACCCCCGACCGAACCGGATAGCGACCTGCAAGTTTGCCAAGGAAAACATGGATTAAGGTCAGGGGAGTGTTTCATCAACATTTTCATCCGACAAGTTGTCAGATCTGACATCTTTCTCTGATGTTGATTGGCTGAGAGGTAATGTTACTATGGTAACTGTCGGATAAAATGGGACTTGTCAGATAAAACGTCCGACAAGTCCTTTCATGAAACGCTCCCCAGGACGTTCCACAGTTATGTTTGTGCGCATCATGATCTGCGCATATTTTACACTCATTATATATAATTATATATCATTAGGTATAATAATTGTAAGTTGAGAAAACCCAACCCACCCCCCCCCCCCAAAAAAAAAAACACACATTTTCAATCCGGACAACGGACCCCCATATCTTCCTACACGTTATCATTACGAACTATCAACGTAATTTTGAATTTACATGAATCGCAAATTAGTACAAGTTTATGATTTTAAGGACGTTCCACAGTTATGTTTGTGCGCATCATGATCTGCGCATATTTACACTCCGCGCGCTGACGTCACAATGGATGAACTGGTGATTGATCAGCTGTAGGTTATGTGAGCTGATTTTTCTCCTATCTGCACTAACTGCAGATCCGATGTGTTATTTTATGAAGCTAATCAACTGGAATTATTCCATGGACCATTTTTTAATTCCTCTACAATCTCAAAATAGTTTCTCTGTAGTGCTGCAAAGTATGATGAAAATGACCCCGAGTTTGAATAAATGGAAAAGTGGTTCGGAATTTTTCCTCACATAGATACAAAGCTTTTGGCGCGTTTTCGAGTGTTTTAAGAAGCAAATTTGCTCTAATAAGAGTGCTGATAGTTTGAAAACAAGCACATGAACCCATATTTTTTAATGTTTGCACCTCTTAGGTTTACCTTCCTCTACAACTTTGCAAAGTTTGGTGAAAATGACATGGGTTTTGACTAAAGTGCAGCATTTCTTTTACTTCTCTTGTTTGTTATTGAAATTTGAAATTTTTGAGGTTGAGTATCGTTCCCGCAATTTCTAAGAACTGAGTGTTGTTAGACTTCAATGAGCAAACAATTGACAGCAATATAAATAAATTATCCATCTTACGGTTACAATTATTAATCACATTGCAGAATTTGATGAAATCTTCATGGATTTTGACTGAGTTATAGAGCTTTTAACTCATTGTTGTGATCTCGTGAGGTCTAAAAATGCCAAATTCTTTTGGATAAGCAATTCTTAAGAACATCATCCATTTGGGGGTAACTTTGAAGCTCTATAGCAAAAAATCAAGCACATGGACCCATGTTAATTTTTGTATATTTGGAATATTCAAGTGCTAAAGTATCTATGTGCAAAGTATGATGAAAATGACATGGATTTTCAATGTTTGGGAGCAAGACTACGGAACCATTCGCATTTTAGACAGTATTAAAAGACTTTTGCTTGTTTTCGGCGCATTTTGGGCTGTTTCAAGCCAACCCGCAATACTTTGGACACAGATAATTTGAAAACGAGCACATGGACCCCATAGTTTAAATATCTTAACTTCTTCAGAATATATTCCTCTACAAATCTAGAGAGTATGATGAAAATGACATGGATTGTGAGTGTTTGGGAGCAGAACTAAGGAATCATTCGTATTTTAGACATTTCGGACGGTATTATTAGACTTTTGCACGTTTTCGGCGCATTTTAGGCAATTTTCAAGCCAACTTGCAACACTTTGGACACTGATAGTTTAAAAACGAGCACATGGACCCCATATTTTTAACTTCCCTACACCTTCGATATGCATTCCTCTACAATTTAGCAGAATTTGATGAAAATGACATGGATTTTGAAAAAAGTGCAGCTTACAAAATACTTTTTTAATTTTTGAGTAGATTCACGTCTTTGAAGATTTGCTTTTTCCGAGTTTTTGCACCATTCTTGCCAAATGAGGGCGCTGCTGACTCCAAATAGATATAGTTTTACCAATTAAAAGACTTTCTCTTACTTTGGTATACACTTTGTTATATATCTTGAAAAATTGATGAAGTTTGATGCGGTATCCACTCAGTAAAGATGAGTTAAACTCATTCGGTGAATTCGTGAGGTCTAAGAGAGGCATAATTCTCTTGATTGCGCAAGATTGCATATCATAATGATACGGCGACTTTGAAGACCCGTAGAAAAAAATAAGCAAATGAACCTATATCATTTTCATAATGCATAGATACCAAAGTAACTCTCTGCAAAATTTGGTGAAAATGACATGGACTTCATTTTAACTGTGGAACGTCCTTAATTGACCCGTATGTTTTGTGAAAATGAAGTGATTACTCCTCAATATTGTTTGGACTTTGGAATGATATATAATTTTTAGCACACTAATCTGTATGATTCATACCAAAAACAGTCAGCAATATATTATGTTTATTACGTTATAAAAATGATAAGATAAGATTTTATTAAACATAAGGTTTTATCGACCCCTGATCGGGAGTATGAGAGTGTCAACAAGAACACAATAATGAATATGTGTATAAGCATGAACAGAATATGTGTATAAAAATGAACATATTTACAATAATGAATACAAAATAATGTTTGCATTGTAAAAGTACATTTTGCAAAAGGCTAATACAACAACAACAAAACCCACTATAAACTAATATACCAGTCAAATTGACTACACAAGTAGTCAGCTGGGTGCAACTGATATGCTAGTCACATTTCTGACATATATTCTAGTTAGGAATAACTCTGTTGTAGTAAAATACGACTAGAAAATAGTCAAATATGACTAGAATAACAGTTGCACCCATCTGACCCTATTTAACTAGTCATTTTTGACTGATTTGTTTTAGAGTGTATATTGTTGTGTTCAGCACAATTACATTGTAAAACGCACTGGTTGTTTAACCACCCAACCACTTCTAGTAGTAGCATTCACTCTGGTAACTGTATTATTTTCAAAAAGCCTTTCATCAATATGAATGATATGAATGCAGAAGAAAACTAAATCAAATCAATATCGTAGATAGTATACCCAGTTGTTGTGATGACAAAAAAAAATCATGTCCAGATTAGACGGCAAGAACTTTGGTAGTAATGATTAAAAAAAATAATTGTTTACAAGTGATGAAAGACAACAAACCTTCACAATAATATTTGTGCCATTTGATGCAGGTATAATAATTGTAAGTTGAGAAAACCCAACCCCCCCCAAAAAAAAAAAAAACATTTTCAATCCGGACAACGTATCAGCAATATTATCGTATGTATTGCGGATTCGGTCTTAATTGACAACAGAAAATTTAAATTCAACCGGAAAATAACAGCGAACCAGACTGAATATCATATTATTTCGATAGAAATAGAAAAGAAATATATATTTTATCGAAAGTTCACCAAGATGGGACAAGGAACATGAAGAATTACGTGGTCATATTCTCTCAATGTTTGCATTACAAATAGGTGAAGCAGATCTATGCATGCCATCATTCATTTACAATAACTTTAAAAAAAATATAATTTTATGATATGAAACTACAATTATCAAATATTCTTGTCCAGTGGAGTAAAATGGGATTGACTGTAGGCAGGTAGGCCTACTGATTACATGTGTAAGATCATCATCATGAACATAATATGAACATGTTTTGATACACGCGTGTGAAAGAAAGCATTACATTTCATTGACATTTCACATAACGAAATTTTATAAGACCCCCGCCCTCCAAAAAAAAACTGGGACTTCATGATTTTAATCATGATCACGATATGCGTACTGTCTTAATGCTGGATGTAGGCCTGTTCATGGCGCAATGCACCGAAAAAAATATTCATAATTTGATGACAATTTTGTCATTTTCATCCCATGTTAATAACATTTCAGTCAGTATTTAAAAAAAAATCAAATTATAAAGTGTGATGATTGAAAAACAAACTTAAAATTAGTCTGGTGTGTCCTATTTATAACTTACAAGTATTGTAAGTCAAAAGCTATTCGTCAAGGTTGATGTAAACAATATAGACCGCTTGATTATACTAGAAAAGTGTAAATAATTTTCTGAGCTGTAATAAATAGCATACAATATCGATTATTTGCGCACTTTCTCTTTATGACTTTACTCTCACAAAATTATAGAACAAAATTTTGTAATTATATAAAGAAAAACTTTCATGAGTATATTGCCCCGATATAGGATTCAGACACGTTCATTTCAATTATACCTGTTCATTGAAATTCATTATATCACACTCTTATTTACTCATTGAAAATAAGGACTTTATAACCGATTTCAAGCGAATAAAAGTTGGAAGTTTTGTCTCCAAAAGACAGATGTTGACAATTTCCTACACTAAAATTCCTTCTACAAGTTCGTCTGTATATTCAAATTGTAATATTCATCATGCTTGTGAAATCATTGGCAGAATTGAGATACATTTCAGAACAAGTTTATTAATTTCATACTCCTTTAAATTAAGACTGCGTGTCTGTGCTCTTCTTTAAAAATAACATTAATAATAACAATAATAATTTTCATAATAATAATAATGATAATAATATCAAGAACAAGAATAATAATAATAAGCATTTATATTTCGCCATCTAATCTAATCCGAGGTGCATTATTATTATCATTACCCCATGCAGCTTCATCTCAAGCAGCATTCCAGCGCTCAGTATATATGAGGAATTAATCACTCATTCACCTCACCTGGTTTGAGTGCAGAACAAGGTACATTTCTTGCTGAAGGAAAACACGTCATGGCTTAGAATTTTGTATTTTTAAATATTTATTCTTATCATCATCTTTATCATTCGATAATCATATAATTTGCTGGCACGTTGTGGTTTGTAAAAATTGTAACGAATATGTCACTAATTAACTTCTTATGCAAAGAGGTCATTACTTCTAGGGCCTACTCGTAAATTCTGCAGGATATTGTGTTCTGCTGAGTTTTTGCTATATTTATGATAATATATTAATTGTTTTCACTGTTTTTAGTATTTTTTATATCACTGATGATGCTCATTTTATCTACTTATGAGCATTTTGTAGACTGTAGTGAGGGCGTCGTGGTCTAGTCGTTATGACTATCGTCTTTCAATCTGAGGGACGTGGTTTCGATTCCTATAGTCATGGCGTGTTTTCCTTCAGCAGAAAATTTACCCACATCGTGCCGCACTCAACCCAGGTGATGTGAATGGTGGTACCCGGTAGGAAGAAATTCCTTCAATGCTTGAGCGCCTAGGTATTCGAGCTAAAGCCGGGGTAATAATAGCATGCAGGGCCCGCTGGGAGAACAGTTTTCGGAACTGAAGTGGCTACCCTGGGTAAATATACTGTTATTATAGGTTTTCCCGTCCAATTTCGTCAAAATTTCAACCGATTTAATGATGTAATAATTCAATTTGAAACTAATTTGAATGACCTATGAGATCAGCATTTAAATAGCCAAATACTTAGTTCATTTTAATTCTCTTGGCACGCGATTTCATGGTTATCTCATTTAAACATGTATAAAG
The DNA here is from genome assembly GCF_037042905.1 of Lytechinus pictus. NCBI lineage: Eukaryota > Metazoa > Echinodermata > Echinoidea > Temnopleuroida > Toxopneustidae > Lytechinus > Lytechinus pictus. The sequence continues at coordinate 49,324,146 of NC_087249.1, forward strand.
AACGATCAAATTAAAATAGCTGAAGAAGTGTTTTCAAGTTCGCACCGGTACCCTCCTTGCGAACGTTTAGGAATTAAAAATCATTCATATGCAATCACTTATAGGATATGGACAGTGTTTTTCGTTTTGTTTTACTTCTTTTGAATAATTATGGAAAATGGGTTTTACTTCTAAATTGGATGTTTATAATTTTACTGAAATGTATCATTAATCTGACAAACCATCATCGGAACAACTCGTTTTTTTTTTTCATTTTCATAACTATAGACTGTGGTCAATACCATGTTTCTTATCCCTTCCCCAAAACGATATAAATTACAATGTAAAATAAAAAAGAACAAGATGATAAATAAAAAAATACCTACCATTGGCATAAGTCATCCACCAACTCACTGGCGGATCCAGGGGGAGGGGCACAGCCGGCTCGTGCCCCCCCCCTTTTTGAGAGGCACAATTATTTTTTTTCGTGGACGAAATACCCTTATTCTTTGGTTGAAGCCCTTTTTTTTTGCTCGTCAAATTCCTCAGGAAATGTGCCCCCCCCCCCTCCCTTTGGGGAATCCTGGATCCGCCCCTGCACCAACTCATCAACCGTTTACAGCCTTATCCTATAAGTGTTACATGAATTACGTCTTTATCAAACATAATGGAATAAAATGATTCTAACTGAAAGGATCAGAAAAAAGAAAGATAGAAAGATAGGGTAAAGTTTGAAAATAAATATTGTATAACGTAAAAAAAATGAACACAGAAAGATGTTATCTGAATTTGGACGTTTAAAGTGCAAATATGTGAGCCAATAAATGAAATTGAAAATGGTATTTTAGGCGAAATTAACCTATCAGTTCGTCGTCGCGAAATTAAATGACACCTTTGGGCCTTTAATTTGAACGAATTTCTCTCTAAATTGAATTTCTACAAAATTCAAAGGAATGATATAGAACGGAATTGAATGCTGAATAAATGAAAATGAACCATGTGTGCAGAAGGTGGACGAAATATTTCGAATTTGAACGTCCTTTCATTAATTTAACTGCAACTCTGATGAAATTGGACGGGAAAACTTATATTAATGTAAATTGAGAAATACATTGTATACACACCTGTTAAGAGCGCTGCACGACTTGGGGAGCAGACGGTATCGGGAACATAACCCTGGGTGAATTTAATACCATTCTCTACCATGACGTCATCGATTGGACCCCTCTCCTGGACCGGGTGGCCGTACGACGCCAGATCGCCGTAGCCCATGTCGTCGGCGAAGAAGATGACGAAGTTTGGCTTGTCGAGAGGGTCCCTTGGTGGAGTTCGTCGGCCGGCGCATCGTCGAGCACGAGCTGAAACTCGAGCTGTCCTACCGGTACTTCTACGAGGTCGCTCACGGGCGTCATCCGCGGACGATGCATTCAAAAGCACCATGGCCACCAGTAAAAAGCTAAGGCGAGAGAAAATCATCGCGGATTTTATTTTAAAAAACTATTCAAGTACGTAGGCCGATGATGTCGGATGGACTACCAAATTTTTGTCTGGCAGGTGTGCTCGGTCTCTCGCGCAAATGTGAAACATTTACTCAATTGGATCCACGATTATTACCTTGAAAGCATGACGTCACCATATGACGTTGGGCAATACCAACCAATAGGATATCAATATTTGCTTTGATTGTTATCCCAAAAGCAACGACTCTTTGAGGGCATATTCGATATGTTCCGAAAATTTAAGAACAGGATGTTTACTGATGGTAAGCAGTTAGATTCGAGTTCAAAGTCAAATTGACGAATTATGTATCCGGAAGATATCGCTCACAACATTCATATATATTTCATTTTCTTTCATGGGCTCGTAAAAACGAATATAGTTTTTGTTTGGAAGGAGTAGCATAATGTTCCCCAAGAGACTCTGTCATGCGCTGTTTGGAGCGGGAAATCATTAGGGTGAAGTTTCGCTGGTATGTCACTTTGGAGGGAAGTTAAAGTAACGTTATATCCATGACCAAAAAAAACATGCATGGCATTTGATTGAGAAGTAGGGGGAAAAGTTTTAATGTATACAAAGATAATCAAGAAAAAGTTTGCACGAAGGTTAATTGATTCCAGTGATGGAAAAAAAAACACAAATAAATAGGCGGATTTTTACTGAGTTTTTTACTCTTTCCGTGCTAAAACATGCTAAATATAATAACAAATGCCCAGGTTGTGGGATAAAGATTCTCATTTTAAATAATCATGACATATACAACCGTCACTACGGTATGATGATTTATTGATCCTCGAATAAGAAGTATCTTTTCCCCTTCGTGTGAACGAACGCCTACTCTGAATTATCGTTGTCATTATTTGCTTGTTCGTTTGATTTGCGTTGTAATTGTGCTAAATAAAGTGTCAGACCTTTAAATTCTCAAAATATTTCTTTTAATTCGCTCCCAAAGCAGGAAAGACGGAAGGAAGAAGAAAAGGGGGGATTAAGGATGCTATGTCCATTCACAGCCTATATTGCATGTGAACCTTCATTCATTTATGTTTTGTTCCAAAAATCATAATAGATTTGATATTAAAAAAACAAGAATGTTTTCGAAAGAAGACGAAAGAGATATTTTCCCAATACCGAAATGAGCATATATGAATAAAATAGCGTGCTTCATTTAAAAAAGAAAAAAAGCACGTTTTTAAAGGTTTTTACAATTTCCAACAACTATTTCATGCCCCATGATTAACTAAAATTTCGCTGCTACCGATACAAACCGGATACAGTCCTATTAAAATCACCTTCACTTGTCGGATGTGGTTTCTGGATTTGAAAAAAAAAGTTTGGAAACGGTTCCCCCCTTTATTCCCTTACGTAATACGATATGTTGACGTTTTATTTTATTTTTAGAATGACATAAGGGGGGGGGCTACTTTTACCAAGTTATATTATATCTGGAAGAAAAACAAGGATTTTCGAAAGATCTAATTGCTAAACGAAATTATAGTTCTCGAGTTTGTGTTTATTTATCTCTCAGAACAAAAAAGCATATACATAAGAATGCAAACAAAACAATATCAATATTATTTATTCACAGACCAATAATAAAAATATATGCACAGCCTAAGGGGTGTTGCAAGACACATTTGCAACCAATCGCAAAAATTTATGTTGCAATTTTAGTTTACTTTAGACTCCGTGCTACAAGAATGATTAAAGTGTCAATTAGGTCATAAAAGTACATCACATCTCCTTCTTTTGTCTATAGGTGTCCTATATTTTGTTATTCAAATCTAAATTTGTTGGTGTGTAATTTAGTCAGCAGAAGTTCCATTCCTTGTTTTCTAATTAATTCCTCTGTATGAACGTAACCAAACTAGGGTCAAAAGCCTGAAAAATAATATAAAACACAGAATGAGAACCAAAGTTCAAACAGATAGAGTGAATAGCTTAACTTCACTGCGCTTAAACTTGACACCGTCACCAACTTTAACGTAAGTTTGTTCACCAGGATTCTTGAATCTCGAGTAGTGCCGTCAATCGGTATTCCTTTCGTACTATGGATTCATATAAGTAGTAAACAAGGTATTGAATTGATATATGTTTCATATGAAGCCCTTTAAACTCAAGGTGAAGAGTGTTTAATACCAACTTATCTACACGTTGGCGCCATGCCGGTTTTCCTCTTTTCGCTGTGAGAGCTAATTTATTCCTTGATCATATTTTTTCTTAATTTCCCCCCCTTTTCCTTACACGCATTTCATCGAACGCACCCCACTAAAATCACTCCTTTCTGATCTATTTCGAAATCCTCCTCGAACTCTTTTCGTAAACCTTTTTTCTTTTGCTTGTCAAATTTTTTCGCGGACGAAATATCCTCCAAAAAATTTGCCCCCCTTCTGGAAAATCCTAGGTACGCCGGTGTTGTCGCTCCACGTTGTTTTGTGTTGAAATGTCAAGCCCACTCAAACAAGTTGCATTTATATTTATTTATTTCAAATATTTAAAAGAAGGGTAGCTCAATCAGCAACAAGCTGGTTTTCGTTGAGGCCCTTCGTGAACAAACACAAATATAAAACATGGTAACATATTTAAGTATAAACAAAAATGAACATAAGAAAATCAACAGAATTTGAATAAATAGAGGGAAATCAAACAAACAATATAATTTCATTAAAAATGGAGTGTAAAAAAGGAAAGTTTTTTTTTTAAAGTAAAGAGAAAATAAATTCGTATAATATTGGTATTATGATTATATCTGCGTTTCTTCGTCACACTTGGAAAGGTCGCCATTCATTATTGTGCATTAATAAAAACACTTCTGTCTATTTGCGGGTTATTGCGAGAGAAAACAATTTTTTCTACACACCAAGCTTCCTTTTGCGACTTGTAGTGCAACAATAACTCAAATGTGCAAAAGCACCGTTTAGACAGACTTCTTTCATAAAATAGATTAGTCTGTTTTACTGCAGTCTCACTGCTGACCTTCAACGAGAATCTTGCTTTATAATTATTAAAGCTGAATGTCACACTCTCATCTACTCATTATATCACAACAACGGAAATTAGTCGTTTCACATTAAAATAATACAAAAACACGGAAGGGGTATGAATAATGTTTAATTCACGTGCGAATTAACATAATGAAGTTTCTAATCTGCTCGAGGGTAACTTAAACCGTTTTCAAAGCAAACAATTTTTAACCGTTAAATGATAGTAACGTATAATTATGATGAACTTGACCTGGGTGTAAAAAATAGCTTCAAATTGTATATTAGAAATACTGAATTCAATGACGATTAAAGAACGCGTGGAACATTAGGAATTGTATGCTGAGATTAGCAAAAGCCTTTTATACGCTTGATAAAAAAAATAATAATGAAAATAAATCCACGGGATAATTTTGTACCCTTTTAATGCCCCCTTTTGTGCTGTAATAATATAAGAAAAGTGCCCCTTAGAAGAGTGATCTTGCCCGTAAATATTAAATTTTAAGGCCTGAAAGTTTAAACCTTTGAAACAAGTTAGCTTGGGTGAAAACAGAAAAATCAAGAAATCACTGAAAATTTGAAAAAATAATAACAGATGATTACCAAAGTCATGCGCATTAGAATCACTAATTATGGACACCCTCACATTGGGGCAACGTATCCAAGTTTTGTCACATGGTAATTGTGATAACTTATTGAGCGCACTCACCGTCCAGAGATGCTCATGGCGCTAGCCCAGCAACAGTTCCTTAAGATATATATATATACATCTACCTAATTAGATTAGGTAGATTATTGTTTGCTTCAGGTATTTGCAAATTATTTGACTGATGGATGTGTATTTTTACCATATTCCAATACTTGTCGTAGTAATCAGAAGCGGATCTAGAGGGGGACCATTTTTTAAAATCTTATCTTTTAGATGCAAGAAAACGCCATTTTCACACACAGATTTTCAAAAATTTTCCCTACTGTGGGAGGGGGAACACCCCCCTCCCACACCCTCCCCCCTCGCTCGCTCCGCTCGCTTGGACTCGGTCGCTACGCTCCCTCGCATACCACCCCAACCCCCCCCTTTATAAAAAGCTGGATCCGCCCCTGGTAATGCATGTTTAATGTTTTATACTAACAATAGGACCCCATTGGAAATAAGCCTTTCGGCTTTCATGGGCTATCCTGTCAAGGTATTCTTCAAATTCATTGTAATCACCTGTGATATTCTTGACGAATAAAATCAATCAATCAATATATATATATATGTGAATGAAGTCAACAAAAATACCTTAAATTCCACCAAATACAACCAGGTACATTAAAAGTACAGTTTTGCATCACTCACTGGAATTCCTATAGCTAAATCCTGGTGGGGGCTGGTGCCCTCCTACTTTATGTACTTGCTGCTCCGTTTTCACCGACAATTTAAGGGGCAAGCCCCGTTAGCTCGGTTTATTGCCATTTCGTCTACTGCAATTTTGTCCACTCACCACATGGTCTAATGTCATTTCGTCTACCATCAGATGGTCCACTATCCACATCGTCTAATTACCATTTCGTCCAATTACCATTTTGTCCAAAAAATGGAATTAGACTAAATGGGTGGTAGACGAAATGGTTGTAGACGAAGTGGTTATAGACGAGCTGATGATTAGACGAAGTGCTATTGGACGAAACGGTGACTGGACGAAATGTTGATGGATGGTGAGTCAACGGAATGGCAGTAGACGAATTGGCAATTTACCGTCAGCTCAGTACTCACAGGATCTCTAGCGAACAATGGCACCAGCCCCCATTGGAAGCCAGTCAGACCAGTGAGTGATGACAAAACAAGATTCAGACATACATACAAATACATGTACTTGTACAAATCCTCAGTTACTTTTGTACTTGTATTTCAGATAAATTGTCACTTTATTATGTACTTATTTCAAATAAATTGTCACTTTTATCAAATCTGTTCTTTACATGGGATGGAATGTAACAGAGGTTTCATTAAATATAATCATGGACGAAGAGTTTGTACTATCATTGGAATGAGCAAAAAGAGATGTTATGGCGTACATGTATATTTCCAATTACCTGTAACGGGGAAATTGAACTTGTGTGACATTACAGAATCTTGGTCGCATTGCCAATGGGAGGATGTTCATATCATTAGTGACCTCGATATTCCAATGTTGTTTGTTCAATTGTTAGGAAATTTCCACTGATTTATTCTTTGGTTTTTCATTTTTGTCCCGCCTGAACGAAGTTCGGCAGAGACCTAGTTAATACAAGCTTACATGTTCCAAGCATTCATCCTCCTTTAATTCATCTTAAGTCTCTGTTCCATTACTCCTTTCTCACCTTCTCTCTTTCATTTTCTCCATCCCCTTCATCTCCTTTTCTTACATTCTATCCATCTTCTATACCCACTCTCATCCCCTTTTCAAATGCATCTATTTTTCTCACTCCCACATGAACACTTGTTAGAATGAAATTGTGTACGTGGTTATAATTTTGTTTTCTTTACAAGTTATCTTTATTTTTCTCTCCGTTGGTCTTCACACTTTGAAAGAACATCGTAATCATACATGTACATATTCATTATTAAGAACATCACCACTGATCATGGAAGCTATTGCGAAAATTGTCTAAACATCAATTGCCATGATTCTTGAGTCAATTCCATTGACAAAGACTTCTCTTCATAAATAAAATATATCGATCTGTTCCCTGACAACCCCCCCCCCCAAGCTTGATGACATAATGACTTTCATTATCATATTTATTTGTATAGTTCAAAGTTCTATCATCACAAACGGCAGAAATCAAAGTTTCTCATTAAAAAGTACATAGCATGACAAGGATATGGGCAATTTATAAATTTAGTTGTCAACTAACATAATATTGTATTACACAAACTCCGGGAAAATTTACACTTTCTTCAATGCATACTATTTTCCTCTAGCTTTCAATGGTTATCAACAACAGTATGATGAAGTTTAATTGGGTGCAAATATTATGCACATTTTTTTAAACAAATGAAATTTCATCAAGCCAGTTTACTTTGCTATAAAACTGCTCTTTAAAAATTATGGTACATAATGATATTCTGTTCAAGAATGGAATGTAAGACACCACTGAATTAGGACGCAAAAGTATACAAATATGAATACTTTTATCGCAAATTATTATCAAATATAATTAAAAGGGTAAAGAGTTGATGGAAAAGTAAACCCTTAATACAAGGTTATAACAAATCTTGTATTAAGTACAGTATTAAATGTTACGTTTTAATTAACTGTACAGAGAGAATATAAGAAGATGATGATATTGATGATGCTGGTTATGATAATGATACTACTATTATCTTAATATAACCACTACTACTACTACTACTACTACTACTACTACTACTACTACTACTACTACTACTACTACTACTACTACTACTACTACCACTACTAGAACTACTACTAAGCACTAATACTGCTAGTAGTAGAAGCAGAAGTAATCACTACTTTTATTACTATTACTACTACTACTACTACTACTACTACTACTACTACTACTACTACTACTACTACTACTACTACTACTACTCCTACTACTACTTACTCTAACTACTACATAACTGATAACAACTTGACTCAATCTGATCTTGAATCAAACAATCTCAGGTGCATCTTTGTAACTCCTTTCATATCATTATGTTCACACATGAAAAATATCTCTAAACATACCAATTTCATTAAAACATTTCAAATACCAATTAATACAAAAACATTGCACATTATAATCACATCTTACTGCATGTACAAAAATATTCCTTAATGGTTGTAAAACATGGTCACTAGTTCAGACACAACATACTTCAGCCTTTAGTACAACCAAGTATCAAATCATTTAAGATGGCGCCAATTCCATGACAGCAGTATAAGGTCTTTCATACTTTTGATTTGGTATTGATAATGATATATTGTGAATTTTGATATATGCATCATGAGGGTCATTTGATCTTTGTCTATCAAAAATAGACAAAAATGTAACGCTTGTGATCATACTGCCATTCTTTGATCTTTGGCAAAATATTTGGGATACGCTTTACTAAGTGATTAGTGTAATACATGTGAATGTTGTGATACTACAAATTGGGGTGCAATACGCTACACTATGCACTCTAAATGGTGTTGAGTTGTACCTTAATAAAAGAAGGTGTAAATTTGCACTTCTTTTACGTACAAAAAAATGTTGAACCCTAAAAGATAAGGATACAAATGAGCTTTTGGGCGATTCCATGCTAGAAAAATCAGCTATTTTCGCAACATTTTTCAACCTTATGTCCAAACAAACAAAGAACTTCAATTTGTTTTGTGGTAATAATAGAGTACTACTTGGTAGACATATGGAAAAATGACAACCAACGAAAATATGCTGTCCATGGGTGAATTAGAGGTGAAAATGTTGCGAGTCGTACGGGACATTTCTGAGTCCCGTACAACACACAACATGTTCATCCTTAATTCAGCCATAATCAAATATTTTTTGTTGGTGATCAGTTTTTCACATGACTACCCACTATACCTTTGACCAATAATAATTTTTCATTGCTCAAGCAATCAGCTAAGAGACTAGAAATTGTTGACAAAATGTCCCGTACAACACGTATGGAATCGCCCATTTCTAATTGCAAACAAGAACAAAAAGGTGCAAGTTTACATGATTTTTTCACTCAGGGTGCAATATTGCATCTTAAAATGTCATGTACTGCTGCGTAGTGTTGAACTTAGGGTGCAAATCTAAACCTTTAAGTAGAGAGTATAAGATAATAAAATAATTATCATATAGTAATACATTTAATTTCTAAGCACTTTACATCTCTATCTATCTATCTGTCTATCTTTCTATCTATCTAATATCTATTTTTTCTGGTGAGTTGTGGCAATAACAATCAATTCCTATAGAAGCCTTTTTTGTTAACATATAAGCTATCTAGGGACCAATAAATTTCTCAGCCATGTTCCCTAATGCCTAGCCTTTAATGCGTAGCAGATTGAATGCCTTGGATCATCACAAAAATATATCATTGCATTTTGATCATTTGAACTTTAATAGAGAGTTAAATATAAAATGGCAAGCTAAAACCGAATAATACAAAGTGATTCAAAATGGATTGTATTGGTTTCTTATTACTCTAGGTAGAATTTTGCAAGATTGGAACAGGAGATGAAACATAAATGGTCTAGGTCATTATTATTGACTATATACACCAAATATTTTGACGGGCTTAAACAGGTTTTAATATTTTGTGTTTTCTTCACATCCTACATCCTCTTCGTTTGTTTGTCGTTGTTGCTACTTGGACAGCCCCTTTATCACCTATTCCTAGGAAAAATAAATAATTTTGAACTTTAAGCTCTGAGAAGCTAAGTTCTTTCTCAATGGAATTGGAAATTTCAATACTTCAATCAATGCACTATCTATACAAATATTTACATAGTCACTCAAAGCAGTGATAATGCATTCATTGGGTGGTGCATTTCTTTCCTTCTTATTAAATATATGTATTTTCATAGTTGCATCTGGAATAAAAGGCAGTACAAAAAATGCACACCTTATCATCCTGCAAACATAAAAAGATAGAATAATAAGAAGCATTCTTTCATACATTGTCTGACTCTGTAAAACTGATTGTGCTATAACAGATTTGGAGAATGAAACAGGATAAAAAAAAGAGAAATATCAATAGATTAAAAAGGCATTGCACAGTGGAATATATTCCAATAAAAAAAGCAAATTTTTAAATCTAGTTCAAGCTTTATAAAGTACATGTATATTAAAACAAAATGTACCGTACGCTGACCAATCGTCGATCACCCAGCTGAGGCGCTGCGTATATTGAGATGATCTTCTAAATTCGTCCTAATTCCTTTACCGCGTAGTATACGCACATAAATGCGTGCACGACACGCGCCTGTTCTATGAGCAAACATGTAAAAAAATAAACACCAGCTATTAAAACATCATGAAATATTCATTTAAAATGTTAGGTAGTCCCGAGTCGACTGTTGGAACTTCACCATGGTAAGTTCTTTTCAACACAAATAATATTACCGAAAAAACAGTGAAATACAAGATGAGCGAAAATATAGGACTTACGGGTGCAGGAGGTCCGTACATGTTGTCACGGAACTTTATTCGAGTAAACGATCTTTTGATTAAGTTTGTGTGGTCGAATAATAAGACAAACTCGTGAGATAGCGCTATGCCCTAACTCTGCTCACCCCTAGTTGATAGTCTCGGTGCATGAGCTAGAGACGTGTTCCTAACATTATGCGTTGGAACTAAATGGATCTGTTGTTGTTATAATTAATCAATCAATCAATGTTTTTCTTCTTTATATATATATATATATCTATACCAGACCAGATGAAGCCTGAATGAACTTCATAATTTAGAGGCAGCCCTGAGGAGAATAAAAATGGGAGAAATTTCATTCAGGGCTGATCAATATGGAGTTCCATTTTTCCACTCTGAGAGACAAATACCATGGGAGAAGTTCAGTTTATACTGCCCGCCCTGGTCCCAAGACCTACCTTGCCAGAGGGGAAGAAAATAAACTCGTACAATGGGCTAAAGGAATGGTTCGCATTGGATTTGGGCAAAACAAAGATAGAATCCAAGATGTAAGAAATAGTTTAAACAAAAATCACATTTCTAGTACTGTATATAGAGGTACATGTATACTTATTGTGCCGAACTCATTAATACTGCCCACTATTTCTAAACAATAATTGATATCCAGACATATTGTATCCTTATAAATTGATGAGGAAGCTAACGTTTTTCTTCTGTATTGATTCGTCGCTCATTTTGCATGAAGTTATAATTTGAATTTAAATAAATCAACCACAAGCCACAGAAGCGGGAGGGGGGTCAGCCCCCTCCCCACTTTTTTCCAAAACCATGTACAATTTAAGCGTAAAAATGACAATAATACGATTGTGATTTTTTAGCATGGTCAGCCCCCCCCCCCTCTTTTATGCTTTTCACACTGCACTTTTTTCCCTTAACCCCAGGAAATTGGTGGGGCTAAGGGGGGTCTTAGCCCCACCAATTTCCCGGGGTTAAGCTTAGCCCACTTCGTTTTCACACTACGTTTTAGCAAAGTGGGCTAGCATGGTAAATAGTACGGTAATATCTGGCCCTGCCAAAAAAGCAGGGTTAGCCGGCATATTTGTGCTAGCACCACAATTGCGGTGCTAAGAGATGCAGTGTGAAACAAAACAGGGCTAAGCAAAAGTGGGGCTAAGCTCTGTATGGTAAAATCATCAATATTCATGAGCTGTGTGATTGCCCGGGGTTAAAGGGGAATCCAACCCAAATAAAAACTTGTTTTTATAAGGAAAAGAAAAATCAGACAAGTTGATAGGTGAAAGTTTGAACAATATTGGACAAACAACAAGAAAGTTATGAATTTTTAAAAGTTATAAATATTGGTAATCACTATACCCATGGAGACTTCAAATTGGCCGCATATGGGAAGTCATAGTGATGTAAGGCAAGGACTACTCTTCCATGTACTCCAATACATATTATGGCTAAAATGTCATTTTCCCCAAAAGTTTTATTTCAAATTATATTTTTCTTTCATGAGGACATAAAACAATATACTACCTGGGTTATTTTTAGATTACTGCCCCAGGGGAATAGGTACTTAGGAGAAAACCACAAATCCCTGATAATAAAGTACATGGCCTATGGGAAAGTTGTCCTTGCCTCTTGTCATAATTTACTTACTCAGTTGCCAATTTGAAATCTACATAGTATTAGTGATCTCAATTTGAAAGCAGCCATAACTTTCTTATTGCTTGTCCGATTTCTTTCAAACTTTCACCATTCTGTTTAATTTATTTTTCTCCTTCCCAGGCAACATTTTATAGCCAAGGCTGGATTCCCCTTTAAGGCGTTAACCCCGGCTAAGCAAATAGTATGGGGTTAAGAAAGACAGTGTGAATCGAAAAAAGATAGTATGGGGTTAAGGAAATGCAGTGTGAAAAGCATATTCAAAAACCGTTCCGTGGCCCCTGAACAACTTGTCATTCTGATGAACACCAATGTAGGGCTATTCCGAAATTTTAATTGAAATATCGTTTCACCATTCTACCTTAACTGTGTTCTTTGCAGGCTGTGAAGAAATTTCTGGACAAGAACGGATGCGAAACTCCTTTCATTGGAAACAGGCCAGGGGAAAAGTGCCGGAGGGGACACAAAGATCTCATCTTTAGAAGACATTGGATAGGAAAGAACCGTCGTGTCCTATTCTCGCATCACTAAATGGTTCGACGAATTTGAAAAATATATAAAGGATCAAAATGCGGAATCGATACTGTTAGAGCCGAGTAGGATGTTCAACACGGACCAAAGTGGTTTTGCCCTTGGCGGCAGACAAAGAGATCGTGTCTTGGCAGAAAGAGGGGAGAAGAAAATTGCTGAATTAAAAAAATCTGACAAGACTCAAGTAACAGTGTTGGCGGCAGTATCAGCTGATGGCGCATATCTACCTCCAATGATGTAAGTGATGATTTAGAACTTTGCAGATACATGTATATCTAGAGATTGGGCACGGACCAATAAGATGTGTGATGACCTTACAAAAAATGGACAGTTCTGCTCTCTTGGGTAAAATTTTGAGACTTTATATGTTGTATTTTTGTCTCAATTTGGGATAGTTTTTATTGAAGAATGCGCACAGGGTTGATATGAAGAATGCGCATAGGATTGATACGAACTGTAAAGTATTTGAACTCCACCCATTATACATGTATTTCCTGGTTGACACGGTTCAATCATAGACCCCCCCAAAAATCAGTAACTTTTGTTTAAATATACAATAAAATTAAATTCAAACGTTTGAACAAGATGAAATTCTTTCGGGCGCATTATTTTCATCTCTTATAATATACATTAACAGAATTAAGTCAAATATAAATATTGAAACAAGAGTGATGATAACCAGTTGATCTTGAGCTATATGTAGGCCTACTAGAGAAACTTGACGAAAATGTTTTTTGTTTATGAGTGGTGACAGTGTTTAAAAGAGTTTCATGCTCATTTCATGAATAGAGAATTAAAGGGGGAGGAGAATCAGGAAAGGGATTTGAATAGGAATAGAAGGGAAAACAAGAAGTGGAAAGAAGGGATGCATGTAATAACATCGAGAAAGGGGGGAATTAAAGAAATAAAAAGGTGTCAAATTTACCCTAAACTAAACTGTATGGAAGAAAATGAGAGCCAAATTGGCAATTAACTCAGGAGGAGCTAATTACAAAAACTAAGGGGGTGCTAAACAGAGAGATAGGGAATTTATCAAATACTGAGTAAGTTTAACCGAGCATGAGTGCATCTGTTAAGTGAGCGGCGAATTGGGCAGGCGCAAGGGGTGCCAAAAACGGCGAATTACGCAGTGGTGCTTAAGACATTATAAATATCCTGACATATGGAAGTAAGGATATCATAGCAAATTGAATGAAACATAAAGGAAAATAGGTAAACTGAGCGACAACTGCGCAGCATACGGTACATAGACCTACATTTAGCAGAATAGACAGTTTATATATTTTGAATAATGATTAATATCAGAGTCATAAGTGACCAGTTTTTATCACAATACTGATTACACGTTGCACACGCCATTTAAAGCCTCTTGTAAATATATAAATAAGGGTTGCTAGATACTCATTAATATTAAGATTCTCTACTATTTTGCAAACAAAATACCACAAGTTTAGCTATCACATACATACATACATAAATGTAAAAATAATTTCTGCACTAAAATACTTGATCTATTAAGGTTCAGTCTCTTTTATAAGGCGCTCGACTATCAGTGCACAACATATGAACCATTCATGACAATGTGGATTTTCCCCTAATCATGCCTTTTTCCAGGGTCATGGACAAGCAGTTTGTCCTTGCGCTTCACTGACTTTGACCATTGACTGCATACCATGATCACAAAGAAGGATATTATCAGTTATCACATCCATTAGTAGACATGCAAATCGAAAAGTCCCCGATCTTTTGATAATAAAAACTTATAAATCTGTTCCTGATTTGTCAAGTTAACTATTTTCTTTATTGCTGAAAGATACCATTATTTTGGGTAAAGTTCTGTTTCGGCATATGATTTCAGCTTTGAAACATTTTAGAAAAGGCAGAGCCACAAATTTAACCGATTGCTTGAAGTTTCACCTTCAAGATTCCAACTAGGAGGAAGGTTGGTCAATTTGCATTACATGAAAGAAAGTTTATAGTTCCTGGACTTCCTAAGAGAATAAATAGGTAGTATTGACTGAGTGCTGAGGGCATTGATTTGATGTTAAATGAAATATCCAATGATGTAGTTCTGATTGGCATCAACTAATGCAGTTTAAACGATACTGTATGTCCTATCAATGGTGAATCACCAACTGGACAGAGAGAGCAGTTAAAACAATGTCAACATGGCAACTACTGTTGGAACATCGCTACTGACACCGTCAGTAGTGAATTGAAGTAAACCTCCTCCTGCTAACAAGTTAGTTTAATCATGGACCCTAGGGTCCATGGTTTAACCAAGATCCCACTATCAGAGAAACTCCAATCGAAGGGCACAAGATCCAAAATCACCATTAAAAAGCTTGGCGAAGTGGAAGGGGAGCTAGAGACATTCAACTTTAGGGTGCCTATTCAAGAAGACAATGTGACAAAGAAGTACCAGGTTATTAAAGATGCCAGTGCCTTAAATCACAGATGAAGAAGCTGGTAGCATGAAAGATCTCATAAAGCAGTTTGATATTCCCAAACTGTATAGAGAAAGTGGGCCAGCTGGAAATACCCGGTGAAGGTAACCCGCCAAAAGTGTCAAGGAGTCAAAGTGAATTAGAAGTATGGTTCTAGATTCTTCCACCTCAATGAAGCAGAATGGCAAGACAAGGCTACATGTACTACTAACCAACCGCTTGGGAATCATAAGACGAAAGACTCACCAGACGGACTAGGTTGCCAACACGACAGTCACCCCAATCAAGAGTGAACATTCCTCATGTTGCCAAAAGTATAGTAACAGTGATTGCGGAAGTTTTAAGATTATTTATTATTATTATTATTTAGATTATTATAATTAGTTACGATTATTTTCTAGTCAAACCTCAAGAAAAAATTCTATTCCAGGAGACTTGGTAACATTCACCCCTACATAGTAAAAGAAAACTGAGCTCTATGTTATCTAATTCCATATAATATTAAGTAGACAGCATTGCATGTATATATGTTAGTATAATGTAGCCTAAAATTTTGTATAATGTAGAATACTATTGTAAGGTAACAAAACTCAAATAATTGTTTGATTTCCTATGTGATACATAATTCAGCTGTAAGGCGCATACAGATCACGAATATTATGCACTCTGTAAGTACCATATTATTATTATTATTTACATTGGAAGAAGGAAGCTCAGAAAGGTGTGAAGAGCAGACATGAGAAAGGAGAATTCAAAACCCTCACTACATTCCTTGACAAAGAACCAGTATTCAGAGTAGATTCAATTTGGAGAAGATGGAAGAAGGAACAAGCAAACCAGTTCACAGCGCTAAACGATGAAGGAGATACGGAGGTAGATGTGGGTGATAATATATTATTCAAAATCAGTGAGGCTGTAAAGTTAGTGCTGACTCAACTAAACAATTCACATGCGGCAACAGGGAAAAAAAGATTTACATTGTAGAACATTATGTATTTATCTCAGATCCCGTTCTCATTCACTTTCCTATACATGTAACTAGTTCCCCTTAAACTGGATCAGGAAACCAGTTTGCAAAATAGCCTTCGCTAGCACACCCATTTGATTTCCCAAAAGTGGTTTTCATAACCATTCGGTTAAGGCAGATAACTCCTGATACGTCATTCAAGGATAGACTGGCCATTGCAGTACGATTTGTGGACAAAGATGGTAAAGCGAAGGAACGTATTCTTCAGGTGAAAAAAACGACAGACAAAACAGATCCAAGAGCATTGGTTTTCCAGTCGTATGATTATGCCTCGAATATGTCTAGATCAACATCTGGTGCCCAGGCAGTGTTGTCAGAGGAACTTGGATGGGAAATCCCTTGCATTCCTTGCCAAGCACACCGATGTAATACGTTGGTAGAACATGCTTGCGCAAGTAGTCCTCTCATCACAGAAATGTTCTCAATCATAGAGGAACTCTTATGTTTTCTTTACAAGCAGCACTAATAGGAATGCTATGTTGAGGCAGATTTTGGAAGGGATCACCAATGCATTACAACTACGGAATCTCTCAAAAGCCTGTTGGGCTGCAGAAGCTGTTTGGTCATCATATGATGGTATCATTACTGCACTGAAGGAAACAGTCTCATCAATGTCCGACACAAAGGGTTGGGCCCTGGCTTCTGAAGAAGGTTGTATGTCTAGCTTTCACTGTAGCTATCATGCTCATGAAAAACATCATATCCAAGACAAAGATCCTGGTTCAGCTTCTTCAAAGAGATGATCTGAATATCCTGGACGCACTCGAAGCTTCCAAGGCCACAATGCAAGTGTTGAGCAAAATACAATCGAATGACGAAGGGTTTAACGCAGAGATAGTTGCAGCATGCAGGTTTTCAAAGAAGTACGACATTGATCTAGAAAAAGAGTTTAATAGGAAGAACCACAGGCCACGTAAACTTCCTGCCAGGCTTGAAGACCATCCGGGAAGTCAAGTCTGATGGACATTCCATCAGTATTATAGGAAGGAGTTAGAATGTTCTTGATACTCTTGTAACTCAGCTGGATGATAAGAAGGCACCTACACTAAATAAGGTTGCACCTACGGTACACTTGCTTCAACCACCTATCCCAGAAGAGCTGAGTGCAGATCATGTGCAAGTCTCATGCAGAAGATTTCCAACTGAATTAGATCCCGGAGCAGTACAAGTAGAGTTGGAAGTATATCATGAGCTGGTAGTGGAGGATGAGGAGGAGCCGTAGAGTGTTGAGGATGCTTCCCCTTGCATTTAGTTGGAAGAGCGTCTATCTCACAACCGGGAGGTCGGGGGTTCAAACCCCGGCCATGTCAGACCAAAAGACGTTAAAAGATGGGAGTTGCTGCTACCCTGTTTGGCGTTCAACGATTAAAAGGGATAGAGCCTTGTCGATCTGGCGCTGCACAGCGGCTGCCGGGCCCACAATCAATTGGGCAAAGCAAATTTTCAGAGTATTTCATTTCATGTCTATTTCGGACAATAAAATATGGATTTTCATCATTTCATTACATATGTGTCTAAATATCCATGCAGTTCATCTTGAAATCTCAACTGATTGTTTAATAATCAAATTTCTTCAAGTTGTAAGGAAGTTCTTTGCAGTGGGAGGACAACCGGCTAAGATCCTTAGATAACAAGATGAAAGTTGACGGAGCTGAATGCGCGCGTCGCAAGATGATATCGGGTGTACAATGGAAGTTCATTACCCCTGGTGCACCCCATCACAATGTATGCACTAAATCTCTTGTGAAATATGCAAGAAACCGATTTTTGAGCAAGTGCTCACGTTTTCTCAGCTTGATATTAGGATTACTTTTCAGTAACAGAGTCTCTTGATATGTGTAAAAGACTTCAGATAGTGTTTTTAAGCATCATCTGTCAACTCATTCAAGAATCACCTGGATAGACACTGGTCTAAGAGTAAGAATTATTACTTGTTCTGTGAGTCAGTATTGGCAGTATTATCTTTGTTTTAAGTTTTGCGTACACACTTCTGACAGTCCTTTCTCGAGTTGAGTCTATTTTTTTGGGGTAAATTCATGAATAGTGTACTACCACCAGCGGAGATACTACAATCAATGAACAGGCACTCATGCCCGTTAAGTATTATATTTCCTTGAAATAGCTAAGCTTATAAAACTAAAGAAAAAATCTCTATGTTTTAATATTCATACAGGGACAATTTCCACAAAATTAGTTTTCATAAGATTTCATATTTCTCGGACTCTGTTAAAATATGAAAATAAAAATTTTCTGATATAAAAATACTATTTTTTTAAAACAGTTTTCTTTGAAAGGCAAGATTCACTGTTCCTTGTTTGTACCTACCACATGTACTGATAATCCCTCTTTGTCACCCCCATCCTTCCTCTCCCACCCTCCCCTTTTTTATCCCCTCACCCCTATTCCTCCCCATTCCATCCCTCTTATCCCTTCCCTCACCCTTCTCCCCTCCCTTTCTTCCATTTTACCCCTCTCACCCCTATTCCATCTCCCCCTCCTCTTTTACCCCCTCACCACTAATTCCTCCTCATGCCATTCCTCCTATCCCCTACCCAAGAAGCCTCATAAGCATTTCTCCCATCCCTAATCCCTATAAAATCTAATTGCATGTTGCCTATCAAGACCTAGGTCCCATTTCATAAAACTTGTCATAATAACAAATTTTCAATAACAGTTTCAAGCTACTGAAATCCTCCAATCTTATACTGTAGATTGATAATAAATTTGTTATAGAAAATGAGCATGTGTTATTATTACAAGTCTTTATGAAATGGGAGCCATATATCTAGATTTTAAAAGCTAACTTTATTTTTTTTTTAAACCAGCTTTGATTTCTTAAAACAACACACACATTGCTATTTACCCATACTGTTATACATTTACAATGTATAACAAAATGTTGCAAAAGATGAAGAAGAAATGTGATTTTTATCACATTTTTGCAGATAAGTAGAGAAAATGTTGAATAGAGACTAGATTACACATTACTATTTCATGAAACCATCAACAAACAAATATACATATTTCATAAATATACATTGAGCTGACTTGGAAAAAGATTTAAGTATTGTTCCTTAAAATATGTCTCCATTAACAGGATTCGCCTTAATGTCAACGTTATCATTTCAATTCAACATCAAAGTTAAGCCCTTTCTTTTTTTACAAAGCTCTACGATATCATACAATAGAATATGATTGAAAGACTAGCGCAGCATGATCAAGTCCAATGTAGAGCAACAATAATTACAATATTATTACCTTTTATTTTCTTATCATTGGTTTCATTTTATGAAGCCACAGAACAGTATTTCAAAGGTTAATGGATTAATATTACCTAGTCAAATAATTGTCAATGCTTAGAGATGATTGTCTTCCTCTATTGTCAACAAACATATAATGATTCCATTAGCTGAATAGAAGAAAAAATGAGATGTTTAAAATTCTCATCACTTTTATATGGTGTAAAGTAGTGGCAGTTGTGAGGGCAGCATAAACTTGCATCCAATTATTAACCCTTTGGGCAAAGGAACAAATATTATCAACTTATTTTGCTTTTTTTTATATTTCCCTTAAAAAAACCCCCACCTTCATGTCATCATATATTTGCTCTTGTCTTGCTACTGACCAGCTAAAAATAGAATTGAGTTTCACTCAATATAAAACTTTTTCTTTCAAAAGTAAATGTCTTAAATTTTACATCATGATTGTTTTTTCTAGCTTTGCAAAGTAGGCCATACACAAGAGGCACGTGTATTTCATTAGTTAACTGGGTTCATAGAGTAATAAATATAGTATTGCTTACAGAATTGAATGTCTCCCTCTATTGTCAAGAACAAATACATTGAGTTGACATTTTCTGCAGAGATGAAAGAATCAGAGTTGGAAGGTAGAGGTGAAGCGAGTTGTCTGCGAAAGCAAAAAAACAAAAACAAAACAAGAATTAAGAAAAAAAAAGACTGATTGTAAAATTTGCTGAAAAGGGATGTCTATGCTATTGAGTCCCGAAGTGATGACGTCACAAAACAAATTTCAGTTTCAGCGTTTTTGATACCATATTTTGTAAGAGCATGATGATAAACCCCCACAACCCAAATTCGGTGGGAATCGGGCCATGGAGCCCAAAGATATGACCTCATGAATACATAATAATTAGCCCCACTGAAATCAATGATTTTCTACCAATCAACAGTGCGCATTTTGGACTTGCGATTGATTTTTTGACTTGCGTTTAAACACAACTCTTTCTGCAATGGACCCCAGTTATGTTCCATAAAAGACTGCTTGGAAAGACAACTTCATTGATTATTCAACACCTCCATTCAAATATAATGAAAACCGGCACAGTGTGTAGAGCAATCACTATTCCTATTAAATAGTACAGTACAGTTATTTTTTTATATGTAGGTCTTAACTCAAAGTTATCGGTCAAAACCAAGAAAATAATTCAGCAAAATAATGTGGAGAGGAGAAGAAACATTACCTTCATCAAAAATCTAATTTGCCGTGAATCCTGCTACCCAGTATAAGTTCTCTCTCTTGAAAGTTGAAAGTCACGATGTAGTGGAATGCTATGTTGCTAAGTACAACGATGTACTCGAAAAATGCAAATAGGGTGTACACTGTATAAAAAATAAAGGAAAATTCAATACAAGGTTTAGAGTTCTTATTCAGTAGTGGGAATGGGATCAGGGTCCTGAACATTGCATAAAAGTTATTATATTTGAGATCAAGCATTTATCCTCCTGTGATTGGTTGAAAGAGCTTTTAATAGGTGATAATGGGTATTTTCAACTATTTAAGAAAGTTGGCCGAATTGACACTCCATGATATACTATTTGGAAAATGACGTTACTGTGAAAAGCGACATTTCCTAAACAGTATTTACTTTGATAACAGATTCATATGTAGAATAAAATTCGACATGAATGGTATGCGCAATCTCTAAATATTAAGTTTTAAAATGTGGAGGTCCCTGCAACATGACTCCTAACTTGCTAACTTGTGCCATTTTGAAGAATGTTTTAGTGCTGTAATCTGTGGGAAACATCTGGTAGACATCATATACGTTCTAAACACCAGCCCAAGACGTCAGAGACTAAATACTACATGTACACTTTCAGCAGCCATCAAACAACAGGAGCAGAAGTAACAAACCCAATCTCTTCTCAAGCTCAACCTCCCTGCAAAAAGACTACCGTTAAAGACTCAATGGCCAACTGAGTACATAAAGCCCAACAATACCCCAGCTGCTAGTCCGATAAGTCAACCCAAAGCTGGCAAAGAAATGCCTGTCAACGAGAAGATGGAGCTTACTGACACTCTTTGAGACACTCTCTGTACTATTCCATCTGAGGAGGTGATTACTACGAAGCTGTCATCTTTATAAAAAACAAAATTGATTTCGGAAGTGGAGGGAGCTATCGGCAAGCGCTTAAAAGTTTCTATCAATTTTGACGAGGCAGAGAACAAGGAAAAAAAAAAACGAAACTCAATGGTGACATTGCCTGCTCACACTGTCTTGGCCCTCTGAAAGCTAGCCCACAGCCAGCAGACGAGATGATAGCGCTAACAAGATTAACATTACAGTTGCTTGATACAATGGCAATCTATAGAAGCTTAATTCAATTTTCAATATTCCTTAGTTTATAAATTATTGAATGGATAATCTTCTCTGTATCTCAGAAGATTAATATCATCTTATCGTCATATCATTCACCCTACTCCACATGTTGTTACCAACCAATTATACCTGGCTTAACCTGAAACCAAACCCCCCCCCAAAAAAACCCTGCTCTTTCTCATATATTGCATTTAAACTATTGATATCATTAATATTTAAACCACTTGATATTCAGACACCCCCCTCTCTTCAAATTTTTAACAGAACTTTAGACAATGAATACCAGACCCCTTGAATCAATTTTCCTTGTAACCATCCAAAGGACTTTTGTGTTGTGTTCTTTGTGTTTTGTTTTTCTTTACTTGTAAATGTTTTCGTCAGTATCCATTATGAATTTCTTCTTTGTATTAATATCATTTTATTTCCCATGTTTTATTCTTATTCATGACTTCTTGTATGAAAATAGTTATTTATCAATGACCATTTTTACATCTGTCTGTATAAGTCAAGTTTATAGGTATGTATATTCAATAGGGCTCCATTGCAAAGCAAGCTAATATAATTGGCTTGAACGAGACAACCCTGTCTGTTGAAAGAAAATATAAATAAATATTAAATATATAAATAGTAAAATTGATGAATGAATGAATAAATATAAAAACAAACAAATACATATAAAATAAAACACAATTATTAAATCAAATGAGACCTAGTTCACTGGATTTGGTAAAGTAAAACAAAACAATAAAACTTCTTGAAGGCAAAATACTTTAAAATCCACCATTCCACTTTTCTTTGTGTGTGTGTGTATGATTGAGTTTGTACGGATGTGTTTGGGACCGACCTATAATGTCACCATCCGAAGGACGTGACCTTCGAATCAATTGTAACTTCCCCATAAAGCTCGGATTGCAGGCGCACGGCACAACGCCTAGTTGCTTGCGTTAGACTTACCTCCGGTCTCACAATGACTGCTGTGTCTAAAGTAGAAGTATATTGCAATAAAGAATGATGATATGTTGGTTGCACAGTATATATGCAACCAATTTAAAGTCTTTTTCTCCTGTAATACAATACAAAGATAGAAATGAAATTAAAATGTGATTTAGGGCTTCAATTTTGGGCTACTAGTATTCATGCTATATCTGTATGATAAATTGAGGGGAAAAAAGGGTACTGCCCATTGCATGAATGAAAAGAACATTCATTATTTGGTTTATATGACACCTAAAAATAAGATTCTTTTTCTTATTAAATTTGTGAATTTCAATGCAAAATATGCTCATATGCAGTCTCGGTCTGTAGATTATCGCGTATAACATGCGCGATATTTTCTGGTGCCTGTTGTCTCGGTGCGTGCGTGCAATGGACAAAATCGTATGGATCCAAAATTGCACGATGAATGGATCTAAAATTGCACGGTTGATGACGTCATTGTAAAATGGGCCGAATGATCGATATCGACCAACCAATCAAATGACAAGGATCTATCTAGGTGTCATATACATGTAATAGCCATTAATGACATCTTGCACATTCAATCACCAATAAACTTAATATGTAACTGCTAGGTATATTCTTTTCTTCACCTCATTGTTTGGCAACATAATTAAAAAAAAAATATTATTTGAAAATACAAATTGGCAACTTTTCATTAAAATCCTTATACCATGATTCATTGTTATTTTTGTTACATTCAAATTTACTTTTTTTGAGAGAGCATGGAGATGAATGAATTTAAGAATTGTTGCCAAACTGAACATCAAAGAAGATTAATCCTGTCATTATTATTATAATTGTTTGGCGTCACCTGTTCCTGGGAGGCGAAAAGCGAACTGAATTAATATGACCCCGAGGCCTCTCCCGATATAACTGATTGGGGGGAGTGCAGGTGGACCACTACACCTAGGTTCCCCCCCCCCACTCGTATACAAATAGTGTAGTGGGTTCTTAATGTGCAAAGGTGGTGACTCTCCTCTACACGGGGCCTCCATTTAACGTCCTATCCGAGGGACTGAATGTTTTCCACTGTACATCATGAAGTTACATATTTCTAGGGGCAGGGAGAAATAAGTATATGGCGGCTTGGGGGCAATTTCAACTCCGAATTGCTGAAAAGAGCTCTGGAAATTAGAAACAGAGCCCCAGAAAATTCCCATTCACTGCCATGTTAAAACTTACCCAATGTAGCAATGTATTTCAATAGGTTGTGAAAAAATGCCCCCAAGATTAAAAAAAAAGAAGAGATTTTTGCCTGCCGTTGGGTAAAATGTCACTTACTGATCTTGATGGGGGAATCTCACTGCTTATCGCTAGTTTGTGTACCGTACACATCAGAAGCATGAAGACCATTGAACATACTTGGAAAAGAATGAACATGTTTTCATGAATAGCTGCAATACAAACAGAATAATATGTGAAGTTCATGGTTTTTAAATATTGGTATATGAATAGAAGAATTAATTAACATACACTTTTTTTTCTAAAAACTATCAACTTTCTATGGTCATAAAGCAAGGTATTCAGTTGTGTCTTCTCCATATTTTTTACTAAAGAAATTCTGATGACAAGCTACTGTACAGTTGAAGTTTAGGGGGTGTACTGAGATCTATCGGATATACATTTCAATTGCAATGAAGTATACTCACGAAAGTTTTCAGAAGACGACACACATGTCAACCCTATAAGGGCAAAGTTTTCCACCAGCTCGCACCCAAAGCACACTTTACATAGAAGCGGATAGAATACATTGTCGGAATTGACGCTTGCATACAAGCAGTAGTGGAATGCCACACAGAAGAGCCTCTGTCCAGAGCATAAAACGATCACAAACCTCCAGACATAGCTTGAGGGGGGCTCAGAGATGGCTGCACTTATCGACGGAAGGTAATTATTGACCTGATGTGAAAAACAATTTGAAATTTGTATTAAAGATAAATATCAGTTGTGGTAACGATCTCAAAATGAGTTCAAAAAGTATCCAACAAAATGACCTCCCAAGTGTTTGTACGCATAAATAAAAGAAATATGTGCCAATTGGCTCTGGAAAAAATGTGTAATTGCTGAGAAATGAGCAACATAAGCACAGAATTTCATAAAATGTCCTGTATTTTTCCAAGCAATATTAATACATTGTCCAAAAAAGCCTTTTTGTGTCAGTTATCATCAGACTTGTCGGTTTTCAGCCAAGATTTCATGATTTAAATGTACCAGATCTAGATCTATGATATGACGGTAATTAACCTTGATTTTATAAGTTTTCTCATAAAATAATTGTTCACTGCAATTACTTTCTTTTAACTATACCTTTAAACTATTAACAAAATAAATTTAGATCTATAATTAAATTCACAATCCGCAATAATAGTTGGAGGAATCACCAGAGAATACAATAGATTACAATTACATACATGTACATGTAAGCCTTGTACTACTGTCTGTTTCTCAGAAATATAGGAAAATAAACTGAAATTGGGGCTATATATTCAAAGCCGGATCTGTATGAATGAGCAATAATACAGGAGATGTGTTAAGTGCGCTATATAAAAACTGACTATAATTATTATTACTAGCCTATTCCTTGTTAGAGCAGATACGACCTAGCAGCCTTAATACCACCACATGGGGGCCGTTTCATAAAGCTGTTCTTAAGTTAAGAGCGACTTTAAGAACGACTGGTGAACCCTTATAGGCGCTAAACAATCGCCAATTCAATACCATTTACCACAAGAAAGGATCACCAGTCGTTCTTAAAGTCGCTCTTAACTTACGAACAGCTTTATGAAACACCCACCTGAAGTACTCAATTACTCGAATCACAACAGGTTCCCCACCATAATACAACATGATGAGCAGTGTAGTCTTGCATCAAAGACCCACTTGAATGATAATACTGCAGTAATAAGCCAGTTTGTAGTTCCACTCTGCCCATGATCAAAAGATTATGCGCTTGATCAGAGGAAGGTCATTGGTACTAAAGTTACATAGTGGTTTAAAATTTAATGAGAATCAGATAAGCACCAACTTAGATGTCCTGATTATTCATATATTCTTTTGAATAGTGTTTTTAATTTACATCCACAAAAAACAACAATGCGTCCACAAACGACTGCTATTTCAGTTTGCCAAGTACATTGTACAACTTGCTATAATATGCATTCAAAGTAGAAATGCAACAAATACCTTCATATAGTGTTCATTGATGTGCTATTCTAGTTTACTGGTCTATTCAATTTCTTCATCCTGCTATGTAAGACATGCTTACGTAATATCTTGCTTTGAAATTTGCCTATCATAATGAAAGAAATGAAAGGTCATATTTGATCAAAATTGTCCATGAACTACGAACTGGTCTATTATGGAGGGGGGTTACCAAGAAGTAAAACAAGTACTTTTCTCTCAATATATATATATATTTCTATATAGGCCTACATGTAAATAAAATCATAGGCTAATTCATTTCTTCTTTCATAAGCAAATGTCTCAAAGGATTTTTTGAAGACTAGAAATTCATAACCCACAGTCAATGACAGACCAGGGGGTGTTACACAAAAATTTAAGTATGACTTTGAGTCACACTTAAATGCCTTGTTGCGTGCGGTGTAAATGGCATGACCGCATTAGTCAGATCATACGAAGAGGATGCGCACTACTGCGTATTGGTCAATAAGATTGCGCGTTGCATATCTTGTACGCGTCGGCATTTAAGTGCGACTTAAATCATACTTAAATCTTTTTGAAACACCCCCTGGTCTCCGTTTCTTAAAACTTGTTGCAATAACATATATATAAAAGCTAGTGATACTGTTCTATCTGATTGGCTGACAGTAAATTTGTTACAGAAATTGTGAATTTGTTATTATAAGAAGTCTTTATGAAACGGGATCTTGGAAGTTAACAGTGTTGGTCAGTTCGCTCCCTCTTTAAAACAACAAAGATAAAATAAAATATTACAAAGCCATTACATGGCAATGCGTAGATGTTGTCTTGTCGAAGCTGTAGATGAGGGCTAGAGCAATACTTGTGAAGAATCCGCCCACCATAATGCTCATCAAGATGGTGATAAAACGAGATATTGTAAGGTGGATCCCTTTACTCAAAGAGAACCGTCCATCATTCAGCATCATCATCTTTCACACCAAAGTGTAGAATTTGAGTTGCTTTATTGGCTTGAAAGGCTTAGTAGACCGAGTAGTACCTTGGGAAAATAAAAAAGGAGGGGGTGAAATTATAAAGATAAATTAAACTATTAGGCCTACCTTAAACTAAATTACACTGCACCTAAACAAAGCCATGTAGAGATGAGAGTACTATATAGGACTACTTTTGGCAATGACAAGGATACAAAATTTGGCAGATCACAATGAGATAATTTCACACAAGGGGGGCAAGTGGGAGCAAAATAATTTTTTTTTTTTTTGGGGGGGGGGGCATAATGTATGCCATATTCCTATCAGACAATGCAATTGCAAACAGTATGAATTCAGATAATGCACATTTCTAATTCGCATGCATGTGCTATATAACCCAGGGAGCTCCCCGAATCGTGTGCAAAGTGAATGAGTGCGCAGACATGGGGTATACCCAGTTGTTGTGTGTCCGGACGATCAATTTTAGAAAGTCATTTGGAAAAATTTGCAAGCGAAGTTTCATCAATTTTTAGTACAAAATGTTAGGAAATATTATAGAGAACAAAATAGAAGATGATTACAACTATTGAAGTCATATTTTTAGTGTAATCCTTAGACAAAAAAGAAGGCTTAAAAAATATAAAGTGTCCGGACACCCGACCCCCCATCCTACCATTTTTTTTCAATCTGAAAACGAGTGCCCGGGGTTTTTTCCAAGAAAATCCTACATTTCTTTCAAATTTTTATGAGATATTTGGTACACGTACTCCTAATCACCCAAGGGTTCATTACATGCCGCCGCGCACAGAAAATCAAGCCATAGAACTTAGATTTAGAAGTCGTGTGTTGTGGACACCAGCACGCACGACCCACTAGTTAGAAATCCACTGCCAAACGCGGTTCATGGTGCGAGGTTAGTATGATGGGGGGACCTAAAGCTACGCACTTTGTTTTCAAATGATAAAAACTATGCCAATTTCAATATTTGAACAAATTATATTTCACCAATTTGTGGCAAATATTCTAAAGATCATTAACCATGAAGAAAATAACGCAAAACTCACGTAATACGAAAATTCCGCCATGTTTTCCGAACCCCTCTTGATTTCGCCGCCCGATGTAGAAGGGGTCCTAAAGCTACGCACTCGATTTATCATGCAAAAAAATAGTATTGCCTGTGCCTCAACTTCTAAAATATGTTCACATTATTATAGGATATATGTAATTAAAGTGAATATAACTCTGAAATTCCAATCAGTTGTTGGTTTCACAGACAGGGGCGGATCCAGCTTTTTATAAAGGGGGGGTTGGGGTGGTATGCGAGGGAGCGTAGCGACCGAGTCCAAGCGAGCGAGGGGGGAGGGTGTGGGAGGGGGTGTCCCCCCTCCCACAGTAGGGAAAATTTTTGAAAATCTGTGTGTGAAAATGGCGTTTTCTTGCATAAAAAAAAAGATAAGATTTAAAAAAATGGTCCCCGGATTTTTTTTTTTGGGGGGGTTGCAACCCCCCCAACCCCCCCTCTAGATCCGCTTCTGGCATTTAGAGATTTATTGCAGCCTCTGTTGAAAAAAATGAATAGGAATTGTTCGTCACTCTGCAGTCACAGTTCCACACACAGAGTGCGCATTTGCCATTGAAAACTGCATGCGCGATGAGTGGTGCGTAGCTTTAGGACCCCCTACCATATACTAATAGTAACCTCGCAATACGTGTGACTCCTAATTATAGTACTCTAGGGAACATTAATATTATCTGAAACTGAAGATTTTGTGAAATAAAAAGAAATTCATGTTAAATCTCAATTCAAATTGTTAGGTGCGCAGACTTGGGGACCACCATCATATAACCTCGTTCATAGGATTAGTAGCCTGGAGGCTCCTGGAGAGATTTTTACTCTCCAGGAGCCTCCAGGCTAAGGATGAGTGGGCTAAGTAAGATTTCAGACGGTCACACTCAACACTCACACAAGTCACATGACACAGACAAATTGAAATTCACACCAACATGACCAAGGCCAAGTCTTGACTTTACCTCTTCTCCCTCTTCTTATATTTATAATCTATATTGATGTCAATGAGATTTCACGATTTCTTTTAATCTGGAAGAAAGAAGGATTGAGATAGAAATTCATAACAGCGATGAGATGCAAATCCCTGACCCTGACGTCCGTCCAACTCCTGCCCTCCATTAAAACGCAGGCATACCGGTAATCCTACTCAGCTAGCTCCGCAGTATATTGTTCGCAGTTCGCGTTCGGGAAAGTTCCGGGTGCGGACACCGTGGGCTTTCGAGTCGATCGTAGTGCCGCAGAAAGTTACGCACCGTGACATCTCGTCTGGATTAAATTCAGACACTGCCAGCTCGGTATTGAATTTTGAATCGCCTGCATGACTATAAGGTAGGTTACCAAAAATAGGCAAATAGCCTGATAATCTCAAACTGAAACTGGATATTTTATTTAAATTTGCATTTTTGTTTACCATGAACAAGTCATAACCAAACTATGCATGCGCATATTTTTGTTTGGGGGGGGGGGCTTCCGAGCCCCGGGTAGGCGAAAATGGGGGCGCCAAAACGAAAAAGAAACGATAGGAAAAGGAAAAGGGAAGAAAAAATAAGGGAAAGAAGAAAAGAACGAGAAAAAAATAAGGGAAAGAAAGAGAGAAGAAGAAAAAAGGGAAGGACCGGGGGCGCCGAAACGATGTTCGAACTAGAGGGGGGGCGGGGCGCCGAATTGATGTTCGACCTAGGGGGCGCCGAATGTTCGACACTATAGGGCGCCGAATTAATGTTAGGGGCGCCAAATTGATGTTCGACGTATAGGGGTGGGGGACTGAATAGATGTTCGACATAGGGAGCACCAATTTGATGTTTGTCCTTAGGAGCAAAATTCATTTTCAACCTAGGGAGGGGGCGCCAAATTCCGGTATTCGACCTTTGGGGCGCCAATTTGATGTCTGACGTATAGGGGGCGCCGAATTGATAGGCCTATTAAACCTATAGGGGGCGCCGAATTGATTTTCTAAAAAAAGCTAGGGGCGTCGTTTCTGATGTCGACCTAGGGGTGCTGCAATCGATTTTCGATATAGGGGAAGCCAAATTTATGTTTGACATAATTATGGGGGCGCCGATTTGGTGTTTTACTTAGGGGCGCCGAATTGATGATCGACATATAAGGGATGGGGGGGCTGAATAGATGTTCGACATATTAAGCACCAATTTGATGTTTTTCCTTAGGAGCAAAATTCATTTTCAACCTAGGGAGGGGGCGCCAAATTCATATTCTACCTTTGGTGCGCCAATTTGATGTTTCGGCACATGAGTTTGGCGCTCGCGCTTGCATCAAATGCATAGTTAGATGCCCATCCTGTTCTTGATTACCAATAGTGCTTATAGACTTTCCAAATTTAAGGTCAGAATATTAATAATTTCAGCTCTCGTTCCGCGCTCGAATCAATTTTAGATAGATACCCATCCTGTTTGTGGTTACAAAATGTACTTAGAATGTCCAGTTTCGGGTCTGAAATTCAAGTTTTCAGCAGGCACTTCGCGCTCGCATATAAAATGATTTATTAGATAACCATCCTGTTCATGAAAACCAACAGTGCTTAGAAAGTAAAAAAAATTGGTCAAAATCATGATATCAAAAATATTCAGCTCGCGTTTCGCGCTCGCGCATCAATTATTGTTTAGATATATCGTAAATATCCATCATGTTGACGGCTACAAATAGTGCTTAGAATGTCCGATTGGGAAACAGATTTTTTCCGGACCCCCCTATTGCCGAAAGCTGTATCCGTAGCTCCCGCTCACATAGTTTTAGTAAGCTAAATTGAAACCCAAAGTGCTTAACTTTCTGGTCGCATTTATTTTTTAACAATTATGGTATATTGCAACATATTCATGGATATTAGTTTTTTTTTTATGAACTCATTACAAAATAGTGATCTTCGATGCATTGCCTTTTCATGCAGGATCGAGGCTCATCAAGAGTGTCACTTATCATGATGAGAGTGGCGAAGCGATAGCTGAAGAATTTATTGTTTTGATACTCTTAAAACGGACGGTTTTTTTAGAATTTTTTTATATAAAGACCCCTAAAGACCCATATTGAGATATAAAGAACACATACAAAATGAAAATGGTTTCAGACCGAGTGCCCTCAGTATAATTGTATATACAGTGCGTATAAAAAACAAGTGGAACGCCTCTGGCAGTCTCACCTGCATCACGCGATTCATATATAACAGCGGTGCTGACTTTGAAAACTACTATAGAATAATTATTCACAAAAACACCATTCATGATAATGATACAATACTACGTTCATTGACATTTGACCTTGATCATGTGACCTAAAACTTGTCAGTGATACTTGATTATACCCCTATATCCACATTTTATACACTATATCCATAAACTTTGAAAATTATTTATGACAACAATCTAATAATTACCTCTAAAATGGCCAAAGTTCAATGACCTTAAATGACCTTTGACTTTGGTTATGTGATGTCATGAGATGTTCAAAGATATACTTGATTACTCTTATGTCCAAGTTTCATGAATCAGATCCATAAACTTTCAAAGTTATGATGGTAATTCAACAGATACCCCCATTATGGCTAAAGTTCATTGACCTTTGACCTTGGTCATGTGACCTAAAATTCGCACAGGATGTTTGGTGATACTTGATTACTCTTATGTCCAAGTCTCATGAATCAGATCCATAAACTTTCAAAGTTATAATGGTAATTCAACAGATACCCCCAATTTGGCCAAAGTTCATTGACCCTAAATGACCTTTGACCTTGGTCATGTGACGTGAAACTCAAGCAGGATGTTCAGTAATACTTGATTAACCTTATGTCCAAGTTTCATGAACTAGATCTATATATTTTCAAGTTATGATGACATTTCAAAAACTTAACCTTAGGTTAAGATTTTGATGTTGATTCCCCAACATGGTCTAAGTTCATTGACCCTAAATGACCTTTGACTTTGGTCATGTGACCTGAAACTCAGGCAGAATGTTCAATAATATTTGATTAACCTTATACTGGGCCAAGTTTCATGAGCTAGGTCTATGTACTTTCTAAGTTATGCTGTTATTTCAAAAACTTAACCTTCGGTTTGGTGTTGACGCCGCCGCCGCCGTCGGAAAATCTCACTCTAGCTGCTATGCAGGTGAGACAAAAAACGGGACAGATTTTAAAAGTCTATAATTTTTTTGTTTCAAATTATGATGTCTATTATGTTGGTTCGGTCGCTCACAACTTTTTTAATACATTTTATCCGATCTGCCATATCTAGCTCCTTCGAAATTGACTCAATATATACCATTGCCATTGACAGACATGAATCCTTTCCTGTTTGTCCTGTCAAGCACATAATTAAACCTGGTCAAGGAATCAATAACCCCTTGAAAATAGGATTAATGTTTTTTAAAGGTACCATACCATAATTTGTTTCACAATAAAATACGATATGAATAATTATAAGTTCTCCCAAATAATAATGCAAACCTTCTTGCTTGGGTTGACAAAATATCTTCTTTCTTACTTATGAAGGAAAATTCAAAGGTTTAAGAAGTTTTAATGAAAAAACAAAATAATTCAAGCAAATAAATAAATTTGTAAATTAAATTTGACAGCATAATTCGAAAATCATGGCAAAGATGATGAAAAGGTTAAGAGGAAGTCTGCTGATTAGCACGAAGTCTTATCACCAAATTTCTAATTTCTGCCATTATAGCGCATTTATGAATCCAGGACAAAAATTATACTTTAAATGGAATTTCAGAGATAAGATTTCAGAACATCTATTAACATCAAAATATAGATATAGTTTGAAACAACGCACTGTATATAGCAAAAATTGTAAACATATAGGATGCGTTCAAAATAATGAACATGATGAAAAGTATCAAATTGAACTTGAAATAATATTCACACCAAATTAATGGATTTGATTAAATTTCAATAGTCTGATCAGATGTAAGTTAATTACTGTGGCTGCCTCTATATAAGAGGAGTTTCCAATAATATACGACGAATGACAGGACGAGTTTCATACGATTTAAAGAACTCTTTAATATAGATGATTGTCGATTAATGATCAGTAGAATTATTTTGTAGATTAAGCGTTGCAGATAACATTCTGAAAATTATAAATCAGATAAACAGAATCATAAATACACAGACATATTATCTTCTCGTTCACACATTAGATTCATATTTACATAATTTAGTTATCATCATTCACATTAAAACAACATCCATTCATCATTATTCTCGTAATATATATTTGGTAAATAACAGTGTGCAATAATCCAATAAAAGTAATCAAACTTACCAAATATGGCTTTCTGTTGGTTACTGAAATGGACACAGCCTTTTTCCTTCGTAATACTTAAACAATGACAATTATTGATAAAACGCTCGCAACTATAATTATGATTATTATTATTATTATTATTATGCGCAAATATACATGGCAACCATGACGTAGCAATCAAGATTAAAATTACACTAATTACGTAACAATAAAAAAAATTATTAATGCGCGCAATGCGTCGCAGTAACATGGCTCCTTTAACTGATTATCCAAAACAGTTACTTATATACTTATAAACTTCAATTAGAAATATCTATAGCGCTTACATAAAAATAATAATGCTATAAACGACTATTATAAATATCAATAAACAATAAAGTAGTCATGCTTTAGTATTATGCTTGCATGCTCTCATCACAGTTTGATAAGTGAATACTTTTAATATATTATCGAAGTTTCAAGCGTTCGAAAGCAAATTCAGGTCAAAACTATACGATCAAATCACAAAATGATAAATAAAAGATTGCATAATACAATATTTTGAACGATATCTGAAAATATATCAAGCTTTTTTTTTTCTTTTTTAATGCATTTCTTTTGATACAATTTGATTCTTGAAATATCGATCAAGAAGATAATATATCAAATATGTATTATCATGCCAAAAATGCATACTGCAATATAAGCAATGTTTCGCTCATTTGGTTGAACAAAACAACATGAAAGATCACAATATTCAAATAGCACAGAAATAATTTTCCAAGCTATCAATAACTTTGCATATCAATCTGCTCAATAGTGCTCATTACTATTGATATAAAAAAATAAACGATAATAATATAACAGTCTTATTGTTCTCGTGTTTGGCTCCTTGCGGGGGGAATCCCTGAATGTCTTTCGCGTGGATTATACTAGCCCATGTGAAAAGCAGTCTCTTTCTGTACGTTGATGTTCACTTTTTTCCAAAACCGTGTACAAAAACGTAAAAATGACCATAGGTTTGTGATTTTTTGCATGGGTCAGCCCCCCCCCACTTTTGGCTCAGCCCCCCCCCCCCCCACTTTGAAAACCGTTCCGCGGCCCCTGACTCATATATGTGCCAGCCCCAGTCGACACCCACTGATTTCGCTTTTGTTTGAATGTAATCTGGTGGTATTATGTCATTATCTGAAATTACTTCAACGGATCGAGTCAAAGTTTGCTGAAAAAAATAGGCGACCGAGGAAAATGAACAGTGGCACCAGGCCAGGCCAGGCCATTCGAATGTTTGTACCATGGTTTGTATACCGAGTTGGAAGACTGATAATTCCGAGTCGATCTACGCTCGAAATCTGTATGGCCGAACTGTCTACTGATACCCACAATATTTCAGTAGTAAACATTGCATTGCGCAATACACGTGCATCTACATGATTGTGATGATGTGACTTGTGCCTTGAGTTGTGGATCATCCTTCTCGTTGCTGCTAAAACATTTTGAAGTGTCAGCTTTCAGTAAGTTTAACCAATCGATTTTTTTAGTTGATTCTTGCCCTAACATCTCAATCAAAATGTCTGTTTAGTGTTTTTTTTATGTGATTGTAAGAAAGTGAAAAAAATGAGAAGAAAGTGTGACATGTTCATGATGTTTATAATATAATGTTTGTGTTCGAAATGCACTCACACATGCATGCGATCTGCGACGGCCAGGGAGCTCCGGCCCGCTTGGCGGGCCGGAGCCCAGGCCCGGCCCAGGCAGGGGAGCGTCTCATCAACATTTTCGTCCGACAAGTCCTTTCGTAAAACGTTCCCCAGGACTCGTCCGAGCAATATTAGGCAGATCAATACTCTCCGTAATGGGGTAGAATGGGGTCGCAATAGCACTCCAAATAAAAGGGGAAAAAATAAATTTGCACTTAGTTAGAACTTAGATAGAGTTAGACTAGTACTAGTGCTGCAAGTCAGGCGGCATGTTCGGGTTTAGACCAAAAGCTTCGGTCTCTGTTATGTTGGTTGTTCAGCTGAACTCCGTTGGCTTCACTCACCAAATACAGAGACCGAAGTTCTAGCGCGATCTGTACAGGGGACTCAATGGCCATATGTTTATGTGTATTAAGTTCGGATAAAACAGGGCAGTGAAGTTGCGCGACAGCCGAGGTAAGTCACTGTTTTTGTTCCTTTTAACTTGATTTTCCCCGTTTTTTGGCAATTAATGCCAGAGGGAATATTAATTTGCATTTCAGTCGCGTTAATTTTCAAAAGTTTGATTCATTAAAGACAAAAATTGAAGAGCCCCTTACTTGCATTGTAAGTCCCCTAATGGTGGCTGCACGATAGCGAGCCGTCTGTGTACGAGGAGAAATTAAAAAAATAAAAAAATGTTTAAAAACTCCTCGAAACAGACGGCTGCCAGCTGTCTAGTTCGGGTTCTGTTCGGTTCGGCAGGGTTCGGCAAATTTTTTCCGAACTTTGGTTCGGTTCGGGGTTCGGCAATAAATGCGCAATTAAATTATCAACATATAAAACTAAGGATTGCCAACCCTCGAACTACCGGGTAATTATAAAAAAATTATGTCGTATATTTATAATAAATTTTGTTTCTAAAAAGAATGGTTATAAAAATTGCTGCATGCCATAACTTTCTTTTATTTATTTCAATCTTGAAACCAAAAATAAGAGTCATTTCCACTTTCATTTTTAAATTGAATAAAAAAACAAAGAAAATAATATTTATAACTAGAGAATGAGGACAGAAACAGAATTACAAAGAACAGAATATTTTTTGTTTATTGATTATTCCATGTAGATATGATCATGATCGATTACAATGCCATTGCAAACGCAGCTTCTCCGATTGGAAAGTGTTGATCGGGAATGTCGGAACAGTAGACAAACAACCTCCACTCAACTGTTATTATACTGGTAAAATTCACATTCCAAAGAATATGAAATCTTTTAGAAAGTCCCTATTTTCTGAAAAGTGGTTAAATCTGGTCAATCAATTACTTGAAAAAGATAGAATATCAGTCCATTCTTGGTCCCGAAAGATCGACACTCGAGTGACTTCAAACATATTTCCAACACGAAAATTAGTACATGGGACTGTACTGTGTATTTTAGTGTTATGAAATCACTCGGCGTTGATCATCAGAACCAAGACGGAACTGAAAATTTATCATTTCATTTTCAGTAAATGACCAGATTAAACCACTTTTTAGAGAATTTTGACAATGGAAAAACATTTCAAATTCGGAATATGAATTTTACCAGCGTAATAGCAACTGAGAGTAGGTTGTTTGGACTTCCTGTTTCAACTTTCCTTATCAACCATTTCCGGTACACGATCAGGGAACATGCGTTGACTTGCTTTGAATTTTTATCTTTTCTGTTTTTTCTAACCTCATTCCTTCATCTCTTATTTATTTATCTTTAATATTGATATGTATATTTCAGAAGGTGAAATATACATACTTTACCATTACTAGTACTTTGTCAGTCACAAGGAATGAATTTATGACATTTTTTTTCTATTATTAAATACAAAACAATTACATGGACGCCCGATCACAATCATGATCGATTACACTTATACGTAATTCAACTACACTTTTTAACCGAGTTTAGCTTAAAATGTCCCTACATTTTATGAGAAAAAAAAATAAATTCATGGTAATAAAAAAATTGAGACTGATAAAAATTCAATCAAAGACGAGACCGAAGCTGTCATACTTTGTCATTTACGAGGAATGAATTTATGTCTTGTCATTTTTCTTAATTAAATAGAAAACAATTAGGTCCGATTACGATCACGATCGATTACGGCAATACGTAATTCAACCACACTTTTATACCGAGTTATATATAGCTTCAAATGTCCCCTCATTTAATGAAGAAAAAATATATTCATGTTAATAAAATATTCTTAAGTTGATAACAATTCAATCAAAGACAAGATGTGAGCTTAAATGGTGGATTTAAAAAATATTTTGTGTGGAATTCTTATTGTGCACAATCACTAACCAATATTTTTTTTTTCATTTTATATTTAAATATATGTAGTCCCCGCCATTGTTCATATTACGTAGTGAATAAATGTGCCGATTTTTTTTTACCGAACCACCGAACCAGGCTTCTGTGTTCGGTTCGGTCCGGTTCGGCGAACTTCCGTTCGGTTTGGCAGTTTGGCTACAGCACTAACTTAGACTTTCAATGTACCTCGATGATATGGATGAAGGTCTATCGTGACACAGAATCCTGACATCGAGGCACAAACTGGACCCTCAAAAAAAGTTCTGTCTCGTTCGTTCTCCTTTCAAAATTGAAAACAAAATGGCCGATCGCTACCGAGAACGAACGCGACATAGAGCCTTTTTTTTTTAGAGGTCTAACTTTTCCCTTTTTAGAGGGTCCAGTTTGTGCCTCGATGTCAGGATTCTGTGTCACGGTAGACCTTCATCCATATAATCGAGGTAAGTGCTTCATTTATTTTTCCCCTTTTATTTGGAGTGCTATTGCGACCCCATTCTATTCTACGGTAGAATGATTCTACCCCATTTTGGAGAGTAATGATCTGCCTAATATTACCCGGACGCGCTGCACGGATGAGTCCTGGGCTCCGACCTGCCTCGCGGGCCGGAGCTCCCTGGGTTAGCATGC
This sequence comes from Lytechinus pictus, assembly GCF_037042905.1. Taxonomy (NCBI): domain Eukaryota; kingdom Metazoa; phylum Echinodermata; class Echinoidea; order Temnopleuroida; family Toxopneustidae; genus Lytechinus; species Lytechinus pictus. The sequence goes on from NC_087249.1 coordinate 49,362,109, forward strand.
GACATGACATTTTATTGACAATAATGGGTAGGGCCTAATATCACCAATGAATAATGAAAATGTTGTGAGAAAGCTCAAAGTCAAATAACTAATAATAGCCAATCATCATTATCATGTTTTATCCTCCCACAAAGCTATAGAAAATTGATAGAAAGTTTAATTTGTGATGTCGTGATGCAACATCTAATGGACCATACTTTCAACTGCCATATATTCATATGCCATAATAATCAATACAAATGATTGTGGGCATTAACGGAAAGACAAGACAACTGTCAACATGGATTTACTCCATATCGGTCTTGTATGACACAACTCTTATGTGCAATGGAAGAAATGGCACACAAACTTGATGCTGGAATTCCTATTGATGTCATTTATTTAGACTTTGTAAAGGATAGACTTTTGTTTCTCATGAGAGGCTCCTTATGCAGCCTTAAGAAATTAATGTTAGATCTAGATCTATAATATGGAAAATTACTTGCTCGGATAAGAGCCTTTGTAACACACTAACAGGAAGGGAACAGAGAGTGACTATCAACAGTGAAAGTTCAGATTGGAGTAAAGTAAGCAGCGGAATTCCACAAGGGAGCGTGTTAGGTCCCATTCTCTTAATTGTCATCTTTATAAATGATTTACCTAATATTTTGGATAATTCTGTGTATATTTTTGCCGACGATACCAAAATCATTGGTGATGTCAGTTCTGATGTTAAGCAAAAGACTCTTGAAGCCAATCTTACTTGTGCTGCTGAATGGAGAGTAACCTGGCAACCATGGCAAGGTCCTACATATTGGAAAAAACAATTCAAGAAGTGTTTATACTATGAATAAAGATGAATTAGAACCATGAAAACAGGAGAAAGATCTCGGTGTCATTATGGATGAAGAGACTTATTTTCACCCAACATGTCTCAGCGGCTGTTTTGAAAGCTAACCAAATACTTGGAATAATACATGGGACTTTTTCTCAAATATTTACTTCTGAAATATTACCAATCTTGTTTTTAACTTTGGTTCGACCTCGTCTGGAATACATTGTATGGGAACATTTTATGGCATGTGAGATTCAAAATGGATGCAGACATGATAGAGAAGGTGCAAAGGAGAGCTACTCGCATGATTCTTGGGGCCTGTCTTACAAAGAGTTTACCTTATAAGCAACGTCTAGAGAGACTCGACCTTCACTCACTGTTTTATAGAAGAAGAGGAGATATGATTACTGTAGCCAATATAAACTGCGAAATGGAAAATTCAGGATCTCTAGTGACACATTCTTCACACCAGCAATCCATTCAGCAACAAGAGGTCACAAGTTCAAGCTTTACACAGGACGATCTCGGTTGGAACTTATTCAACTTATGAGTAAATTTGTTAGTCGAAGAGTAATTTCTGATTGGAACAGACTGCCTACAGAAGTAGTGGAAGCTAAATCAGCGGAAAGTTTTAAAGATCTGTTGGACAAGTTTTGGTGGGGGAAAGATTTAAAACCTCCATTTTTCAACGCATGCAAAGTTTCGCAAACTGTTCAAACTGTCTAAATAATCATCGATTACCAGAAGTGAAGACCGGAAAGTCTACAGAAGTCCTTCATTTCCGCACCTGATGTGATGTGATGAAAATCTACTCATTAAGGGTGAATTTGTTAGTAGTAGATATGCCCAGCCCACATTAAATGCTAGATCTAGACTTATTCAGGTTTCTTGTTTTTATTTACCTCAGGTGATGGTTCATGTATGCTCCAAGTACAATTCACTACTACACGAACCATCAGGACTTATCCAAGGGAATTGACACTTTGATTCACAAAAGGTGTAATTTTTTGTCGACTAATACTACTGATGCAAAAACATGACCTTACCAATGATTTTTAATATGTACCTGTAATCCAGCGTTTCACTCCTGTTTCACTCCTTAATTGTCCATGTTTCTATCTATTCGTCTAGCTGCATCGCTCTATGTGTGTTAAAATCCCAGGTAGGATTCTTGCCAATTTGGTTTTGTCACAGTTCTGTGGGTATATTCACTATATTATAGGGTATTCATTATCTCTGAAACAGAACTTGAAAAAGGACATGTCTTCAGAAGATCAAGACATCTCGGGAGACTCCGACTTGGAATCAGAAAAGAAGTCTTCTTTGGACGAGGGTGAGGATGAGATGGAGAACCAGGCTGAGCCGTCAACTTCCAATGGAACAGTAAGTACGGTAGTGCTGCTCTCTCCGAAGCATTTTTACCCCCCCCCTCGAAAAACCCATATTTTTTATACGAAATGCTGTTTTTCTCCTTGGGCCAGGCTTAATTCTTTGAACAACAAAAAGCACTTTTTTACATTGCATTGTATGAATTGAAACACTGGCGTACATATGGGGGGGGGGGGGGGGGTGGGGGACCTGAGAGGCCATGGACTCCCCAAAATTTTCATGACTACGAAAAAAGGGGGGGGGATTAAGGGTTAGATATATTATATCCTGAATTTTATGTCAAATTCTTTCAAAAAAATAAATAAAAAATAAATGTAAAAGTCAAGATTTTTGCTTGCTCGCTCCGCTTTCTCACAGCTTTTGATTAATTTTGCCTCATACGCAATGTCTGGCTCCCTCAAATTTTTTTGGCTCACTATGCCACTGAATATGAAAATAAACAGAAATATTCTCTTCTATGAATTTATAGCAATCAATGATGGATCACAATCTAACTATAGAAGGCTTGTTAAAGTTTATTTGCTATTCTTGATTTTCATCCCATTTAAATATATTATAGAATTTCAAAAATCCAGATGCATCTGCAAAAGGAGATGAATCTAGTGAAGCCAGCGGTGATGATGATGATGATGATGACAGTGACGACAGTGACGACAGTGATGAGAGTGATGATGGAGATGAAGAAAGGGATGATGAAAACAGATTTTTACCTGAGGTTTGTATAACCTGGGTCCAATCGTACAAAGCTTAGCAATCGATCGTACAGTCGATATTATATTATTGATTGCACGTAATGCTAAATAAAATTAGTTGTGAAAATAAGTCCTGCAATCACTCACCAACTTTTGTATCTTGGGGCCCTAGCTCTCTTGCACAATTGTAGATAAGATGAATTTTTCAAATGTTTATTTTTATACTGTTTCAGCAGTGCACTCGCGGATCTTGAAGCAACTGTTCTCATGTTGTCTGTCTATTCGGCCATCCAAATTGTGAATGTTTTCTCAAGAACCAATGAATTTTCATTGGACTTCTTAGAAAGATCTAATATTAGTGCCCCTTGACCTAATTGAATTTTGGGGTCAAGAGGTCAAAAGGTCAATGTCACAAGTCAATACGACTGGAAAGTTTTTGGAATGCCATCGAGAATTGATGGTCTGACTTTTGAGAAAAGTAGCTAGGATCTGATCCCTTGTCAGGGACTTACATGCGGATCAGGTTTTGGTCATGGCTGTGGTCAGAACTTTGAGGTTATATGTCAACAAAGCCATGAATTGGAAATGACTTTCGAAGTGGGAATATTTTGAGAATACCTGGATGATTATTTTATTTATTTATTTATTTATCAACAATATTTCAACAGGATACCAAATCAACATAAAAATTGCTCTCCCTTGGGGTCCTGCATATTAAAAAAACAATCACAATATATCTTGTTATACACAGGAGAATTAACATGAGAAAATGTACATACATTATGATAGAACATAATAGTTGAAGTCAAATATAAACGAAACTATAAATAACTATTAACTACGCACATCATTAGAAAGAAGGGTCTGTACATAGAACATAATAATCGAAATTGACATCGGAGATATCTACTATTGGAAAAAAAGCTGCAACTGGATTTAAAGGTTATCTTTTAAATATTTCTTAAAAATTGAGAGGGAATTTATGTTTTGAGATTCAGGTTGAAGACTATTCCATAATGAGACGGCTTGATAATGAAATGAGTGTTTGAATGATTCAATATGACATTTGGGGAAGTGTAACTTATTTTGTGAGGAACTTCTTGTACAGTGTGAGTGAATTTCTTTTCTAAAAGTAAATAGTTTGGACAGACATGTGGGAGCAATACTTTCCATACATTTGAACATTAAAATCAATCTGAAAATACGAACTCTATCTTCAACTCTTTTCCAATCTAAGAGGGCAAATAAATTTTCCGAAGGGGTCAAGAAATGGGCATTTAAAATAATCCTTGCAGCTCTTTTCTGTAATTTATTTAATCTTTTGGTATCTTCTTTGAATTTATCCCCCCAGACAATACAACAATAATCTAGAATTGGCAAAACCATAGCATTATATAGAGTGAGTAAAGTATTTTCATTGACACAACCTTTTAACCTTCGTAGGATACCCAACTTCCTGCTAATGTTATTGGCTACTTTAGATACATGTTCTTTCCATGATAATTCATTATCAATAAGTATACCTAAACATTCAAAGGATTGGACTTGTATGATCTGGTGACCATTACAAATTATTTCATCTGAGATTCATTGGAATAAATAGAGTTTGCAAGTCGAACACGTGTACCAATAATCATACATTTTGTTTTTTCATAATTCATCATCATACGGTTATCTTCTAACCAGCAGGCTATATTTTCTAAATCCAATTGTAATTTATTTTGTATTTCAGCTAAACTATCACCTTCGGCATAAATAGATGTATCGTCTGCGTACATAACTATTTTGGAGTGTTTCAATACATTAGGCATATCATTTATAAATATGGAAAATAATTTTGGGCCCAATATGGATCCCTGCGGTACTCCTCTCCGCATCTCTTTAGTTTCAGAAAGTACCCCATTTATATTAACACGTTGTGATCTATTAAATAGATAAGAATTAAACCATTTGATTGAGTCTGGTGAGAAACCATATTTTTTCAATTTTAATAACAACAAATCCAAATCTACCAAATCAAAGGCCTTTTTCAAATCAATGAAAATAACACCGACCATTTTCCCATTATTAATACTTGTATACCAATCATTAACCATATATACTAATGCAGTTTCAGTTGAATGGTTTTTTCTAAACCCGAATTGGCTTTCACATAATAATCCAGAACCATTCAGAAATGAATCTAGTTCTGTATTGATAATCTTTTCTACAATCTTGGAAACAATACTTAACACTGAAATCGGCCTATAATTACTAATTTCTTCAGTACTACCTTTTTATGAAGGGGAAAAATTTTAGCTTCCTTCCATTCCTTTGGAAAAGAGCAGGATGAAAAAGAATTGTTAATCAAAAATACTAAAGAAGGAATCAAAATGTGACCACATAATTTAATTATTTTACAACTTATTCCATCAAGGCCACAAGACGAATTTGTATTTAAAGCCTTTATGACTTGATCGGAATTTACTATCGGTAAGTTAAAAAGAAAATCTTCTTGGGATGAGTTTGGATGATAAGTTTCATGTGGTGAAGAATTGATATCAGTGACATGACTAAAATCTTCAATCAAGTCTTTGGTAACTGACACAAAATAATAATTAAAATTTAATAGATTTCATGAAACTTTAAAGCAAGGACATCATCAAAAATATGTGTGAAGTGTGAGCCAAAAAAAAAATATTTTGCTTTTCTGTGCTTGATCCAATAGGCAACATGTTTTATTGCCTTAATATAGATACTGTATAAAATAACCTTTGCTATTCTGGCTCTTCTGCTCTTCCGCTCACATTGTACTTCCTACACAGTTTTGGGTACCGGTATGTGTAATAGGCTACTTTAGGAGTGGAATACTAATTTTATTTTCTATTATTTATACGAAGTACATGTATTTTATTTTCCCTTTTGCCGTAGGTCAAATTGCCAAAGACAATAACGTGTGATGAGAGTGTGATGTCCCTAAAATTTCACCCCAAGGGTAACATGTTAGCTGCTGGACTTATGGATGGCTCGATCACATTGTAAGTATAGTTTATGATGGGGCCTAAAAAGATTTTTTTCTCAGTAAAATGTTAAACTTTAAAAATTCATGACTCTGTTGTTCTTTGATAGATCTCAAATCTTTCTGCTTTTATTAAAGCAACTTTTTGTAAAGTGATATTTACCTTAACCGTCAGTTCTGTCTCTTTATTTTGGTACCATTCCTAGGTATTCTTACTCAGCAGAAGAACCCAACGAGGAGCTGATGTTTGAAGAAGTCCACAAGAAAGCTTGCCGGGCCATTGCCTTCTCAGAAGATGGGAAATGTAAGTGAGAACTGAAAGGATGTTCAAGTTGCTGTTGATGTGGGATACAGGTTGTAGGTGTTTGAGCTCATGCTGGGCCATTAGAGTTGCTTGCGTAAACCTGGGGAGCGTTTCATGAAAGGACTATTCTGACGTTTTATCTGATATTAAGTCCTGGGGGGTGTTTCACAAAGATTTAAGTATGACTTACTGTCGCACTTAAATGCTGATGCGTACATGATATGCAACGCCCAATCTTATTGATTGATACACAGTAGTGCACGTCCTCATGGCACGATCTGACCAATGTGGTCAAGCCTTTTATATCGCACGCAACTAGGCATTTAAGTGTGACTCTAAGTCATACATCTTTGTGAAACACCCCCCCCCCCTCTGTTTTATATGACAGTTACCTTAGTCACACTGCTTCTCAGCCAATCAAAATTAAGGAAAACTGATGGATCTGACAACTTGTCAACACACATGATAAAATGCTTCCTAGGTCCCAGCATTCAGAGTTCCTCTGTCTGGGACCTGATGGCATCTATAAAATAAATAATAATGAAAAATAAAAACTGGTTGAGATGTAACTAATTTGACTGTTCTTATTGAAATGTCCTCATCATGTTAGATTTCTAACCTTAGATGAATATCAACAGATAAATGTACCATGATATACTTTGAATTAAACTCTCACTGAATTCAAAGTTAACTTCATAGTAAATAAGATAACCATACAATATTTCAAAATCTCTTCTTTTCAAATGGCAGCCATCTTTTCTGTCTCCAAGGACAAGTCAGTAAGCAAGCTTGACGTAGCCACTGCTTCTGTAGAGCTGAGTTTGGAGATGGCCCATGAAGCTCCCATATACTGCTTGGCTGTGGTAGATGAGAACCTGGTCGCTACTGGCGATGATGACGGACATTTGAAGGTAAGAACTCAGAATTATGGGATATCTTGGAAGGGGGGGGGTACTTTCATTTGTATGCAGTGGATTCAAAACTAACCTCATACCAATTTTAGGGACAGTGATTTTCCGTTTCAAAAAATTGCGTTTTCCGTTTCAGAAAATCTCAATTTCCGTTTCAGCATGTCTGAAAACGGAAATTCCGTTTCCCCATAGACTTTGTGTACATGAAAAAGTGACAATTCCATTTACATAGAAAACCAATACGCAATGAGTAGCGCGATGTCAAAATGCTAGCGCTGGTCAAAATTTGCATCTACCAATGTACTAACATCGCTCTGAAATCCATTATAATCAAAGAGATTCTAGCTCAAAAACTATTTAAAGAAACATAATCAACATTAAAACATCCTCACCTTTCATATTATTAGCATTATTTTATGGTAACATGGGATTTTATTGCTGATTTGGGGACTTTTCTGACATCGTTTTGAGCAGTCGACGACTTCCGCCTATCCGCCATTTTGGATTTGTTGAATCACCGTGATCATCGTATTATGACCGAACGCAGAGGGCAGCAACACACGGCCGTATTCTGCCTTATATGCGGACGTCAGTGTAAACTAATTTAGATAATATCGAGTGATGGAGGGGCTCGAGTGTGGTTACGATGTGTTGATTGTCATGATTGTTGTTGCAAAGTGAGATCGTGTTTTTTTCAGATGATATTCGTATTTTGTTGAGGATTTGGGATTAATTTCTGATGATATTTTGTGCATTTTGAGAAAAAACAAGTTTTCCGTGATTTTCCGTTTGAAAAGCCACTTTCCGTTTCAAAAAGCTGATTCCGTGAATTCCGTCCGTTTTCCGCGATCGCGGAAAATCACTGTCCCTACAAGTTTTATGATCAATATTTTCCATCTCTCTTTACAATAAAATCATCAAGCATCAGAATATTTTCATAATGAAAATTATTGATTTTTTAAGTTTGAATTTGTGAAGTCAGGTGTGAGCAACTCTACCCATTTGCATTCAATTTCCTGAATGAATAATTATGATATTTGTGGATTTCCATGGTACAGATTTAAATCAATCGTACCTGTCTGTAAGTAAGGCAGGGGCCACAGTTCTTATTTGGAGATCTTTTATTTGAACTATAGACCCATGCTAAGATATCTTTCTTTTAAATTTGTTCTTGATCTGAAGGTTTGGGATCTCCGGACACAAAAAGCCATCATGGAGATGAAAGAAAATGAAGAATTTATCAGTAGTCTGGTCGTTGGCAAGGACAAAAAGATACTCCTCGCAACAAGGTCAGTCAATATCGTTCCTATTCTGAAAATGGGATGGATAGGGAACAAAAAATCTTTTTCACCTGAATTCGTCCTGTAAGGTAATTTTCATGGGATGTTGTTAATCAGTGTTTTATTAGATGGTGTCACACCTAAGTAAACTCAAGAGGACATACAATAATTTCTCGCAACCAGTCGTCACACCCAAGTAACTCAAGAGGACATAGAATGAAATAATTACGTGAACAATAAAAATACAGTTCAAATAATTTATTAAAACTGTATTCAGGTTCTTGTAGAAAGATAATTCAATGGCTTTATTGTTTCAGAGTAACAATAAAATATAAGTCTTTGAAATAACATACAAAGTAACCCACTTTATGCGATGAAATGATCACTCCAGTTCAATGTTCATTGATACTGACGAATCGTTAACTAGTTACATCATTCGACGACGAAACCTGTCTTCCCTCTCGGACTCTCTTTAGAAGTATTGTCCATAGTGGGATTTGACAGTCATAATCATGGTGAAGCCGGGAATGGGACCGCAACGACTACTGGAACGGCAATAGGAATGGCCATTGGAACAACCAGTGGAACCAGACTTGGAACCCATCTAAAAACAAACATTACCCAAACTATAAATAATCTAAGGAATAATATCTTTAAATCTTCACAATATTCATATATGTAATTTCCTAGATTAATTCCAGTATTCATAGGAATACTATCTTCCAATCTTCAAAATACTCATATTTGTAATTTCACAACTGATTAATAAGCATGATCCGTCCTCAAAATGTTTTACATATAACAAAAAAATAATAATAATAACGGTTATTTATATGCGCTACACACAAAAAGTATCACAGCGCTTACAATTGTCAGAAATAAAATATAAATATAAATCTTAAGTAACAAAAAAGTACAGAATTGTATACATTAAATTGCATCAACTATTGGTGTTCTCAACTGCGCCAGATGAGGCCTGGTGGCCTCTTGCTTGCTGCTTCGTTCACCAACAATTTAAGGGACAAGCCCGGTCAGCATATCATTCACAGAAGCTCTAGTATAGCACTTGAGGCCACCAGGCCCCAGATGGGTTAGCCAAGTCAAACCAAACAGTGATAGTAAAAATCATCAAAACAAATACATATTAAATAAATGAAAATAGAAAACTAGGTATTTGGAAAAAGGTATGACTTGAGTTGTCGTTTGAAAGATGATATGGTCGGTGTTGTTCGGATGGAAGAGGGGAGTGTATTCCAAAGTCTAGATCCAGCTAGATACTAAAACGTTTTTCTGCTATGGAGAGGTTTGTTCTCGGAATAACAAGTTTCGTGGTATCATTCAGGGAACGTAGATTACGAGCAGGTGTGTAATGAGCAATTGTGTTTACAAGATATGAAGGACCAGTACTGTTAACCAATTTATAAATGTACAGACAAAGTTTGAACATGACACGTTGAGAAAAAGGGAGCCAATGGATCGAGTTCCCTAATCAAAGGAGACGTATGTACATTGCGACCAACTGAAAACACTAAACGTGCGGCACGATTCTGAACACTTTGAAGTTTTTTCTGATCTTAAACACAAAGAACTGAAAAGAGACTATTACAATAGTCGAGTCGAGAAAGTACAAGTGCCCTAACTGCATGATGGCAAGTGTTTTCATTGATAAATCTTCTAATGCGCCACAGATTCTAAAGATGGAAATTACAGGTATGTACAGTATTACTGACATGAGATGAGAGTGTACGAGTCGATACATATGCCAAGATTTTTAACTTTAGAGGATAGTGTAATTTCATTATCACATACATTGAGTTTTACGTTGGATAGATTTTCATTTAATTGGTTTTTCCGACATAGTACAGTGAATTCAGTTTTAGTAACATTTAATTTGAGGAAGTTTGAAGTCATCCACATGTTTATCTTAGCAATACATAAAGAAATTCTTTCTAACACTTCTTGCATACTTGATGGTGAACGAGGATCAAACACATCATATATGACTTCATAAATCATCATAAATGACCTCTTTCTAAAAAACATTTCTTTCCAATTTCTGAGATTCAAAAGTTAATAAATCTGTGTCCTCATCTGGAACAAATCATCTTCATATTAATCATTAATTAACATGACATTGATTAAATTTGAGATAGTTTATAACACTCTTCTCTTTATATAAAATTCAATGGTCCTTTCATGACCTTGACTTTATCAATGACACAATCAAAATACAAAATGAACAGAAATCAAAATCATTTTCACTTACAGTTTGACGTCTGTGACTAAAGGCAGGAAATTGTCAGGAAGGCCTCAATTGTCGGCATTAATGTTCTTGATGCTTTGACATGGAAAATGCAGCGCTAACTGCCCTAAATTCAAGTCTTAAAACTTCAATTTTCCAACAGCATTTCTGAACCAATAATTGACCCATAGGTCCTCCCTGTTTGACTTCTGAGCAGATAGTGAAGCACTTCTAAGTGCTAGGCCCCCATTCCACAGAACGGAGACAATTGAAAGACCACTGAAAGACTTAAAATTGGTGAGGTCTTACAGTGGTCTTCAAGATCACTAAATTTGTCATCTCTGTGGAATGGCTCAGAAAGACCCCTCAAAGAACTCTGAAAGACTGATGGATATTTCTTGTCTTACTGGTCTTAGACTAGTCCTATAGAGATCTTTCAATGGTCTTTCAGAGATCTTTCATGCGACAAGTGATCTTTCAGAATTCTTTCCATGGACTTTGCCTGGTCTTTCAATGATCTTTGAATTTTATTTATTTATTTATTTTATTTATTTATTCTCGAATATTTATACAGAGTGGCCTGATCAGCATTAAAAAACATACGAAAAACATAGTAACAGGTCATTATGAGATACATAAAAAAGGAACAAATACAAAGTAAAATACGAAAATATATTACGAGTTACAGATGGCAAGATTATAAATACGCAAGATATTAACATTAAAAGCTGGTCTACCTCAGGGCCCTGTGATTATATATATACATGTATAGAATGAAAAATAAAAATGAAAGATCGTTAAAACATAAGGCAATGTATCACACAGTACTAATAAATTTAATTTTGGAATAAAAAAAACAAGCAGAAGACATATCGCATCATTGGAAATTTCATCACTAATATACATCGAGATAAAAAGAAAGAAAAACAAAACAAACAAAACACTACACGCTTTAATGTCTAAATAATAAGTGGGAAACACAGAAAGACAAGAAAAGAGCAGCAATCAAGATTAAGAGTACTAGGAACGGCACGGACAAGAGAATAGTGGGTGATAAGTGTATTGTATACTGATTAAAATGAAGGATATGATTTGTCTATTTGTGTTTAAGTTGGTATTTGAAAGAATGTACGGATTTTGAAAATCTTGTATGGTCAGGTAGCTGGTTCCAATTTAAAGAGCCTAGGAACAGAAAAGATTTTTGGTAAAAGGTCGTACGACATTTTGGCAATCTCAAGAGCAATTTGTCAGAACTACGTGTGGTTCTCGTAGAGACATCATCGACAAATGAAAGTCTATCGTATAAAATGGCGGGCGATAATTTGTTGACACACTTATACATAAGAACACATGAGGCTCTATGGAGAACTTTGTTTAGAGAGGGCCAATCTAGTTCTTTAAACACGATTTCAGAACGTGTCATCCATGTGCGATTTGATATCAGATACGCTGCTCTTTTATGTAACCTGTTAAGCGTGTCGTAATTTCCTTCTGATCTCCCAAACCAAACATTAGAACAATAAAGGATATGGGGAATGACATATCCCCAATAAAGTTTGGAAAGTTGAGATTGATTAAAATAATGTTTATTCCTGCGAATAATTCCAAGCTTACGTTTGATAAGGTTTGAAATTGAATTGGTATGTTGCTTAAAGTCAAGGCAATTATCAATTGTTACGCCCAAACACTTCACTTCATTTACACATTCTAGAGTACAGCCATGTATATTTATTGATATTTGTTGATTATGGGTAGTACTTAGTTTTTGTTTTGACCCTAATAGCATTACTTTTGTTTTATTATAGTTTAAGATCAGTTTGTTATTTCTTATCCATGAATAGGTCTCGTATAGTGCCTGGGTTAGATTGGTTTCGACCTCTGCTTTAGTCTTACCAGATACTGAAATAGTAGTGTCATCTGCGTACATATATACTGAGGCACTAGTAACATGATTCGATAAGTCGTTGATAAATAGTGAGAACAGAACCGGGGCAAGAATTGAGCCCTGAGGAACACCTACATTAATTTCTTTCGTAGAAGACTTTTCATTACCAAAAGAAACGAATTGTCTGCGGTTTTCTAAGTACGATTCAAACCATTTTAAACACGATCGAGAGCAGCCACATGATTTAAGTTTTCTGAGGAGAAGCGAATGGTCTACTGTGTCGAAAGCACGACGTAAGTCAATGAATGCAACACCGTTCAGTCTCCCACCATCCACTTGCTTCGACCAATCATCAACCATACAAAGAAGTGCTGTCTCGCATGAATGATTAGGCCTAAAGCCAAACTGATTAGGAGACAATATTTCTTGTTGAAGAAGATGTTTTAGAAGGCTTGAACTTACAGCTCTTTCAATGATCTTGGAGAGCACAGGTAAAATAGCTATCGGTCTATAATTCTGAACAAATGCTTTATCACCTGATTTGGGAATTGGTTGAATTCTAGCAGTTTTCCATTCGGTTGGAAACAGTCCTTCATTTAATGATAGGTTCAAGATATAAACAAGCGTGGACAAAACGATAGGGACGGTAATTAAAAGTTTTGACAGTTTTACAGACAAGTTATCATGTCCAGTAGCTTTCTTGCACGAGAGATTATTTATAGTTTTTACCACAAAGTCGTGGGTAATCAATGGTGCATTATATTCTACGTTTTCGTCTACAGAGTTACAAACATCAGTGCGAACATCATATTGAGAATGATCTTTCAATGAACTCTCATGAGTCTTACAGTGATCTCCGCGAAAATCTTGAGAGACTGGCAAAAGATCATGGAAAGACTATAAAGACCTTTGTAAGTTCATCGAAAGACCGCTGAAAGACTGCTGAAAGACCACTGAAAGACCATTTTCCTGTAAGACCGTTGTAAGACTGTTTTGAACCGTTTCAAAAAGTTTTGGAGCCCATGAAGACCACAAAGACCACTGAAAGATTGGTCAGGACCCGTGTAAGACCTCAAAGACCATTGTAGGTTCATTGAGAGACCTCTGAAAGATCAACCAAAATTCATGGTCTTTGAAAGGTCTTTCAGCGGTCTTGCTCTCTGTGGAATGGCCCTTGCAACCCACCCCATGCAAAAATGTTCCTTTCCTCCTATGTGTTACAACGTCGGAAAGTTAATTTCTTTTCTTTATCTACCTCAGGTGACAAATACTGAAAAATAACAACAATGACAAAAGATTGAACATGTTTGGTCAGAGCTGGGCAATGATTATTAGCTCGCTGTTTATTCAATAGACTCATATTTGTTCAGAATGATACGAACATTGCAAAGTATGCATAAGCAAAAACACAGCCAAGAAAATTAACTCGACAACAATGAAAAAGGATTGGGATTTGAAGCTTAAATCCCGAGGGATTGTGAAGGAAGAAGATTTGACGTTGCGTCCGATTTTATGTATGTGTCCCTGGCTTTGTCTGACTTCCAACGGCCATGTTGTGAAATCAGAAAGGGAGAAACTCGATTGTTACTAGCGGATGAAGCTCCACCCGACCGGAGACTGTGCAAACCGAACTTAGAGACGTCGGGAACAAAGGGCTTCAACGCCTCCAGGACAATCTCGCGAGTTCTGGTGTAACTTAGGCCGTGAGAAGTGGCGACTAGACCGCGTTTGGAACGAGCAAGCCTGCGAATCACTGGTAGGTGAGAATGAGGAGGATCGCCTAAAGCTGCGAAATATCGCTCGGCTATAATGACGGGACAGGTCGGGTTGGATGTCCTAGCAATGGTAACATCTCTGCCTGGCGGAATTGATCGGTTTTAGAAGAGGGTAAGTGTAGGACTAGCCTGTCATGGTGAAGAGTGCAGTCCTTCCTTCTTATCCTGCTAAGGTCGTCGAAGCGTAGGAATCCAGCATAAGAAATGAAGCATATAAACAAAATGCGTAGATCAGCTAAAGATGCATTGAGCTGACCGTGTGATGCGCGAAGATGGGACAGGATTTCTGGTGTAACAGGCTCCTTACGACAAACAGGGGAAGAGTGAGTCCGGTTATACCCCTGCACTGCTGTTTTTACCATAGGGTCATCTGTGGGTGAAGGAAGGCCTGCGAGACTGTGCGCCCATTTCACTGACGCGACGAGGGAATCTGCTAGAGTCTTGGCTCCGCTAACGGAAGACAGGTGGGAAAGGTATAGACAGAGGTGGTACGCTTGGACTGGAAATGTGGGTAGAGATTTGGAGCTCGCCCACTGGACCCATTTGTCCCAACGGGATTTGTATTTTGATGTGGTAGATGAAGCTTTGGCAGACATGAGTAGGGATGGAAGAACATCAGCGGCTAGGCTGCGTAGATGCGGATCGGAGATGGAGTCTTGCTTGGCGGACCATGTTCCTGAAAGTTAGCTCATGAGAGCAAGAAAATTAGACAAAATTAATAAAAAGAAATCAGTCGAAAGACTGACATACATACTGTAACAGTAAGCAGAGTGAGAAATTTCAAGAAACAAAGTAATGAGTAGAACCAAAAGCTGCTTAATACGTACTCTTTCAAAAGTAGGTATCCAACAGACCTAGATTTAATCAAAAGAATAACAATGCAAGGCGCCCAGTACCTGACTAGTGTACGAGACACTAGTACTCGGAGGCCACGAAAAACCCCCATATTAGTTCATGGAGGAAACGTGGTTGCGTCCCAGGGTACCGAGCGAGGGCGCACTCCCTTGCTCCTTGCTCCTGAATACTAAGTAATGCAAGTTTGACCAGGGGAGGGGGGGGGGGTGAGGGGAAAGCCGTAAGAACAAAAAAGGGGGGGGGTGGGAAGTCGAGCTAATAATGCTGAGCCGAGAATGGAAAAGATATGCGTGTTAGCGCAACGAGAAAACTCGAAATACGCAGTTACGTAAGAAACACAAAAGGAACACCTTGCGTTGGATACCGAAAAGAAATTCCACTTTCCTCCTATGTGTTACAACGTCGGAAAGTTAATTTCTTTTCTTTATCTACCTCAGGTGACAAATACTGAAAAATAACAACAATGACAAAAGATTGAACATGTTTGGTCAGAGCTGGGCAATGATTATTAGCTATCGAGAAACGCAAAAGAAGGCATAACAGATAGGGTAAAAAGTTGCCAGGAACTTAAATTGACCTAAGCAAGGTGTGATTACAATGCAAGCAAGGGCTGCACATCACCTAGGCATGCAAATCTGCCTGTATATCACAAAACGGGGGGGGGGTGACTAGGCATGCAAATTGGCCTGGATAGAATAAATAGAGATAATGATAGGTACGCAAATCAGCCTCGATAGAACAAAATAATAATATTATTGGCCCGCAAATCGGCCTGTATCGTACAAAAGAAGGAACGAAGGGCGCACAAATCGGCCTGTATAATGCAAAAAGCTAATATCGTAATATGAGTACTTGATCATGATAAGGACTCGTTTGCTTCAAATACAATTTGGACAATAACCCAAGTCAGCAGAACAAAAACCGGTGTTTGAAGTTCTAGGCGAGCGCTTAAAATCGTATCGTAATGCTAGGGTCAAAAATGACGGTTGCTCGCAAAACACATCTTTGTCTTTGTGCAAGGAGGAGGGAGTAAATGAAGCATTTAATATCCTCCAATCGTGAATGTGCGCATCAAAATGGATGTCGTCGGGGCAAATGAAAGGCCAGAAATGGGAGGTAGGCCAACGGGGAACTATCAGCGTGCCGACAGCGCTACAAGCAGCCATGCGCTTTATTACTTGAATAATGAACGATACTGGCGGGCAGAGGTAATTGTTTTCAAATTCCCAATTTTGACAAAATGCGTCCACGGCGGAAACGCCCCAGCAAAAAAATCTTGCGTTAAAATTGGGAAGTTTGGCATTGTGGGGGGAGGCAAACCTATCGACTGTATGTGGCCCCCACAAGTTGTCTACTTGTGAGAAAGAATGATCGTCGATAGACCAGTCGTCATAATCGCGATATTTACTGATCTTGTCTGCTAAAATATTTTCTCTCCTGGGTAACCATTCCGGTGAAATAACAATATCGTGCAACTGACAGTAAGAGGAGAAAATATCAAGCACAATACGATGAAGATCGGACTTAACACTACCATAGTTAATGATTCGAGGCACGTTGGAATTATCAGAGAACCACTTGATTTTTTGGTTAAAGCAATGGCTGGAAAATGCTTTGAGTGAGCGATAAACAGCGGTCAATTCGCGCCAAGTGGAACTCTGAAGTTTCTCAGAAGGTGACCACAAACTGTGGACACGCAGGTGTGAATGATCTTGGACATGAGCACCAAAACCAAGATCGCTGGCGTCAGAAAATATTTGCATGGTCGGTACAAGGCGATATGAAAATGCAAATCCATTAAGCGAAAAAATGTTGGCAGACCAAAAAACCAGTTCATTGAGCACAGATTCGGAAATAAAAATCAAATCGGACCATGAAGACCGAGATTCGATTGCGCGATAAGTTGCGCGCGTCATCAATCTCGCCACCGGACCGAGAGCGAGATTCATTGAAATGACGTGTCCGGCGAATGAGGCCAATTTTCTCACTGGGACAGGAGCAGCAGCCTTAGAAAATGAGACAAGCTCGTCAGTGCTCTGAACTAAGTTTATTAGTTTCGACTGAGGTACAAAAATCGAGCGTGATGGTGAATCGATGAGGAATCCTAAATAAAGAATTCTACTAGATGGGTTCCAAGCACACTTTGCTTCATTGGGAACGAAACCGCTGCGCCGGATAGTTTGCCTTACTACTGCCAAATTTGCTAAAGCGGATTCATAAGACGGTGAAATGATGAGGCCGTCATCAATATACATGTAAGCAATTATACCATGTGAACGCCAGTGGTACACTAGTGGCCTTGTCAATTTAGTGAACAAATAACATGCGCTGTTGAGCCCAAAAGGCAGTACAGTGAATACATAATAACGTACTACGGAATCAGAATGGGTCCAAGAAAACCCTAAAAATTGCTGGTGGGGGGGAAATATGTCGACATGGTGATAGCCGGACTTTAAATCAAATGAGAAATAAAATTGCTCGGAACCAAGCACTTGCGCAATATGAGTGAGATCTTCATATTTAAATTTAGATTGAGCAACGAACTGATTTGTGTGACGTAAATCCAAAACTAGGCGTAATTTTTTGCCTTCGGCAACGGTTAGAGGGTTACAGCAATAAGGGCGTTGCTTTACTTCTACTGCACATCTGTTTTGTATCAATTCAGAGATGGCACTTTCAACAAAATCTGGGTGATCCAAACTGGACTTGTTATTCTTGCTATAAAATGGGGGAGGTACTTTATCAAAGGGGATTTTATAACCGTACTCGATAATATCGCAAACAAACTTGGAAGCTTTTAATTCACTTTTCCAGAATGCTAAACATTCTCTCAATTTACCTTGCACGCCTGAAGGCGGGTCGAGAGATGAGGCGGGTGGGGCACTAGAAGGGGGCCTTGGATGGCTGTTGCTGGTTGACGGCACTTCTAGCGGCTCGCAGAGCGGGGCAGTTGGGGCGGACGTGACCGGCGATGCCACACTGGAAGCAGATGCGGGTTTCAGGACGGTAGGGGTTGAAGCGACGAAAAGTCCCAGGCATAATGCGAGGAGGTACAGAAGAGCGGGGGGCCCGGAAGGGGGGCTGAATCTTTGACTTTTTGGCTGTTTCGGCCCTTTTGGTGGCTGCAGCCTTCTCCGCCTGAAAATAAATCGCATATGAAAAAATTAACAATGCATGAAGAAATGCACAGTGGTATAAAACGCAGTCAAATATTGCTAAAATTCGTATGAAAAATTTGATATATTTTGTTAAAAATAAAATATTCTGGAATTAAAAACATATTACCTTTCTGAGACGTTTTTCGTCATCGGAATTCTCCGCGAGGTCGTCTGCAATATACTCTTTGACTGTGGCCCAGCCCAAAGGGGAGCGGTCTGCCAGGCGAATCAGTTTCTGCCTCTGAGTAAGGAGGGCAGATGCCTCGAGTAGACGCTCCTTTGCGGCCTCGATATCGATATCCTCCAGCGAATGTAGAGCGTCGTCAATGCACTGAATTTTTTTTTTTTTGGGCGTGGTCGTATTGCTGCTTGTTTCCCTCACTCTTGAAGGAGGGGGAGCTTTCGGGCTTGGCAGATTTCCGGGAGGCAGAGTCCACCTTTCGTTGAAGAGCCTGGATGGCTTGTAAAATGTTGTGAGACGTGGCTGGGCCGGGCGTGGTCTCGTCCACGTCCATGCCGCTATCTTGACGGGAAAAATACGGTAGCAGGACTCGTAGAGAAAATCTGGAGCTGGTTTCCAAACGTGCGCGAGCTAATAATGCTGAGCCGAGAATGGAAAAGATATGCGTGTTAGCGCAACGAGAAAACTCGAAATACGCAGTTACGTAAGAAACACAAAAGGAACACCTTGCGTTGGATACCGAAAAGAAATTCCACATCTGTTAAGCCAGGGAGAGTGCACTGGAGCCTAAAAATGGTTTATTCAGTCCCAGGCATTGTGCATAACAATAGGGGATAGGATAGGGGAAGAAGGTTGAATCCCTAACAGATGGTAAAAAGGATTCGAATCAAATGATTAGTTGTGTGTGCATGGCCAGGCTTTAATTTTGCCTAACTCGTAGTTTTTGTATGATCGGTGATGATCGGTCAAGTGTAAAGTATAATGACTATCCATGGTCTTAAGATGAGGATGGTGTATCAAACAACAAGGATCCATATCACTACCTTAAAAGACAGATAATACAGATAATTTTCTCAGTCATTTGTATAATTGCCTGCACTCGTTCCCTTTGAAATGTCCCAAAAAACCTTGGTGTGTGTTAGGACAGTGCATATAATTCTAGTAATGCCCTCACTAATGTGTGTAATATTTGGATATTTTTCCTCCTGATGGCAGGAAGACTGCTCTGTATCGACTCATGTTTTGAGGAAAGTGATGGTTGTTTTCATTTTGTTCTCAATACCAAGAATTAGCCATGTGACACCTTACCAGATATTGCGTAATATTTTTGTTTCCATTACAGTGGTGATGGTACACTGTGTGCGTTCAACGTTCGGAGAAGACGTTTTGATCTCCAGTCTGAACATGTCAACAGTGAGCTTCTATGTGCAAATATTGTAAAGGTAGGTTCAAACATATTTAAATACATTATAAGTATCCATACTTGTGCTATTATATGTGTCCCTTCATATCCTGTTGAGACGAATTCTCTTGATTCAAATAAATAGTTCAGACTTGTATATTGTGTCATGACAAATTTTCTCAGTCCTCAAGACACCAATCATTTTCCCTTGCCTTGATGAAGGGGGTACAGAGTAGTACAACTTTGCAAGATCAGTTTTCAGATTATTTTGAGCCCTAAGATTGCTTAATATGTAATTAAAAAAGACAAATATTTTTTGTACTTTACTGGTGAAATATGGCTTAGTAAAATGTGTCTAAATTTTGTCCTGTATGCATACATAACTGAGTGTCAGGATTGATATTTTTTATGTTTAGTTTAGTTTAGTTTACTCCAACGATGTTGTAGGACTAAGCCTGTTCATCGATCAAAGTAGAATGTCTATTGCTGCTCTCCTTCAGACAAAATTAGGTGTGCTACTTATGTTGGCAGGGAGGGGTGGCAGGGGTATCGTAGACAGCAAAAAAAAAATTCCATGAGAACACACGAGAATCGAAAATCACTCAAAATCATAGGCAATCTTCTCCCAATGCTTATCCAGTCTATTCTTAAATGCAATCACTGAACAAGCAGGAACTGCATCTTCTGGGAGACTGTTCCACACATCTATCACTCGGTTAGCAAAGAAAACTTACGCACATCAAGACGTGAATATCTTTTCTCTAGCTTTAAGGAATGACCACGTGTTTTCCCACCATATCTCAGACAGAAAAGCTCAGAACTTGTATCATAGTAACCATGCAGATATTTGTACACGTCAATCATGTCACCTCTTTTACATCTGTGACTGAGTGATGGCAATTTCAGGAGGCGAAGACGTTCAGAGTATGATAGGTGCTTAATACCTGGGATCAACTTAGTAGCTCTACGTTGGACACTCTCTATCCGCCTCTGCTCACCCAGCTTATACGGTGACCACGCAGCCTGGCCATACTCTAAGATTGGGCGAATAATACCCTTAAACAAAAGCTTAATTGAGGTCTTATCCAAATGTACAAAAGTTCTTCTTATAATACCAAGCAGTCTATTAGACTTTGACACCACTTTTGAAATGTGCTCCTTGCAAGAAAGACGTGAGTCTACCTGAACTCCTAAATCTCTCTCACTCTCACATTCACGTAGAACAACCGATTGCGAACCTTTGGTCATATGATACTCAGAGTCAGACCTACTTCTTCCAATCTTCAAAACAGTACATTTATGTGGGTGAAAACGTAGCTGCCACTTCTCAGCCCAGGCCTCAAGCTCAGTCAAATCATCTTGCAATTTACCAGTGGCCCCTGGAACATCAGAACGAACATACAACTTAGTATCGTCAGCAAACAGCTTGGCTGAAGTCTGCACTAAATCTGGGAGATCATTTACATACATTAAAATATTTATGACCTGTGTTGGTGTTGACTAGAAAAGTACATCAATAAAAACCCCACCTGCGCCCTGTATTACCACACATTATGATTGATTTTAGGACTGATTTTTTCTAATTGATTGCATTGGTAATTATGTGAAATCATACATTAAAATCAATCATGGCTTTGTGTTAAGTGACCCTGAATTAATTATAGGATTCCCAAAGCTTTAACTTTGATTCATTAGCTTGTATGCTGAAGTCTGGTTTAACTTAGGCCATGGTCTAACTGTGAGCTAAAATTATGGGAAGCCAAAATGTCAAAATTTTATTTGGATATTGTGAAGACAACTGTCTTGTTCATTATTCTCAGTCAGTTATGAATGATTTTGGTGTCAAACGAGCTGATAAAATTAACCTCTACTGTTGGAGATTTATGTCACAACTGGCTAACTATAGTTCTGAATAGGGGCTATTATATTTACATTTAATGTCATCTCTGGTATTTTTAGAAAGGACAGAAGGTTGTCTGCGGTGCCAGCGACGGCGCTTTGAATATCTTCAACTGGAACGAGTTTGGTAACATCAGTGATCGGTTCCCCGGTCACTCCTCCTCCATAGATTGCTGCGTACCTGTCACAGAGAATATCATCTGTACAGGATGTATAGATGGAACCATCAGGTACAGAACATGTTTGTTTTTTGTCAAATGGCAGCACCACGGGGTTAGAAACTACCCCCCCCCCTTGTTTGGGTCCACTCCTCCCAAGCTCCTGAATTATGAAATTTGTGGTACATGCAGAATTTATATTGTCAGATCCTGCATCCCAGCATTTTATTTTGCAATTTATTCCCCCCCCCCCCTTTCAAAATGCTAGTGCAGCATTAATGGCTTTTGTAATCATTAGTATTGAGATTTGAGTTGGTATTATTTTTTAATTTAGTGAAAATTTAAGTTTACACCACTTCAATATTCATTAAACATTGTTTATTTCTTATTGGATTCAAATTTCAACCAATAAACTTTGAATCATTAGTAGAGTAGGCAGGCTCGTATTGGATTATGTGGCTTGAATGAAAGTGCTGGCCAGAACTGAATTATGCATTGAGTGAGGCACATGAAAATATGACTTTTGTAAATTTAGAGGGGGGGGGGGGCAATGTCTCCAGAAATTCAAGCCCAGTAGCTTGTCAAGAGAGTATTACTATGAAAGGATGACTACTTATGATATATAAATCAAAAATCCAAAGTAAAGGTAAAAATTCATGCTGCAAAATTTTGCTTCCATCCCTCCAGGGCAGTACACATGCTACCGAATCGTTTCTTAGGAATTGTTGGAGAACACGAGGAACTCCCAGTGGAGAGCATGACAGTTTCCTTCGACTCAAAGTACCTTGCGTCCTGTGCGCTCGAGGACAAGATCAGATTCTGGGGCGTGGAACATTTACAGAAAACAAACGTCGATCCCAGAGGCAAGGCAGGAAAGAACGACGCCTCAAAGAGACTTACAGGATCGGGAAAGGAGGACAATTTCTTTGCTGATTTATGACAAAAGCAAAGTAGTTTTACTTTGCAAGGACACTATCAAATGTGATTTGACGAAAAACAGTACAACGTGTTACTCTTTCTGCGAGTGGAGGTCCTTTTTATGACTGCCAGATTTGTTTTTAATTAGGTCTCTCTATTTCTAAGGATCATATTGTAGGGAGTAATGCCATACTCCTATATTATGAAAATCTTAGGGGGTGTTGCAAGAAAATATTTGCAATCAATTGCAAATTTCAGTAGCAAATTTATAAGTGATAGATCGATTTTAATTAAAGTCAATTTATTCTTGTTGAAGCAGACCAGTGATGAATAGCAAATTGGCAATCAATTGCTAGACTTACGATTGATTTGGGGACCTAGAATTGACTTGCAATTGATTGCAATTTTCTTGCATGTGACCACTGTTGACAATATGGTGGCAGATTTCTCTTTTTGCTTTCTTAGCTGCAATTTCCATTGCCTGTAACAGTACTTTAAAGTGTAGAATTCCATGTTCTTGATCACATTGCAAAAACCATCATGTTAACTTTGCCATCCAATGGTAACTTCCATGGTTATGGCTAATCAAAATCGATGATTCCATTGAAGTTGCAATTATTGTAACTTTTGTGCAACGGGATCCTGATCTTTCTTCTTGTTGATTGTTTTCCTGTGTTTTGATTTGACATTCATGACTAAGATATTTTTCTGTGTAAAAATCATGCGTAACTCATTATGTTGTGCATAACCTCATATTGTGCTTCGAAAGAAAAACAATCCCCTTTTCTGTCAAAAATACTATTTTTCCCCTTCATTGCTATTATTGGAGTTCGGAACTACTGTCATACACTGAAGAGGAAACGGGATAAACATGAGACATAAAATTCACAGGTTTGTAAAGTTGCATCACTCAACACACAACTTTCCGACACCCCTCTATCTACGCCACAAAGATATAAATACTCAGTACAACACAATATATGTTGTAATTTTTTGTGAAATTCACCACTTTTATTATGAAAAACGGAAATGAATTGCTGTGTTGTTTACAAGTACATTTCATGATAAATGTTTACTCTACATCGGAGTACATGATTATAAACAGTGAGTTTTATTAAATTTTTTACGTGATAATTGTACTCTGTGAAAAACTACAAAAAATTCATGCTTGCTTGCAAGTGAAGGCCATTGAAGCATATAATAGCTTGACTTTTTATGTATGGAAAATCAAAATGTTTGGTTGGCAAATAGTCTGATCTCATTTCTTATCCAAGCATATCCCAAGTTTCAAGTTTTTGTAGAAATTTTGCATAAAGATAAAGAACATACAAAAGGATTGATTTGTAGAACAGAAAATTGCCAGACTTTGATAATTTGAGCGATTTGAATATGCATTGAAATATTTATTATAACTGTATAATTTGGCAGTATGATGAATAATGTGATGTATGAATTTTCATATCTGTGATTTTATTCTGATGTATGATTTTAATACATTATTACCAATACAAAGTAAAAATTGTATGTGTGATCTATTATCAAAGTGTAGTGCATTTACAAGTTATGCAGTTTTTGTTGTGCCTACATTTTTCATGCAATTTCAATTAATCTTTAAAAAAATGAAACCCTTAATTGATTCCCTTTTTTGTTTCTGTTTATGGTAACTCCCGTAGGAACTCGGCAGAATAGCTTTTTGCTGGTAAACGCCAAGCTGGTATATAACCAATTACCTATAGGAAACATTTTACCTCTAGTTTAATCGGTCATAGTGGCTGACCTTTTAGATGACAGATATTACTCTCGGGCCTTTTTTTTATCAAAGTGGAGACAATGGCAGAGTGGCGATTTCGAACTCACAACCTTGCGATTATGAGCCCAATGCTCTAACCACTGGACCACACGACCCGTGTGGGAATGAGTGGGTTGTCAATCTGATTAGGTAACCCCTGGTGAAAAGAAAAAGGGGAATTGGACAAGAAAATGAAAAACTTGCTGGTCTACATTGCATTAATCGCCTGGGAAATGTTGGCAAATGACCAATGATCGATTTTCCACAAAGAGTTCATTATCTTACATGTAATAGCAATCCTTCGCAGACATGAATAAAAACATATTAGGTTGTTTATGTATTAAAACTCATGCCACCATAATCGGCTAATGATACAACATGACATGGGATAAACCCAACATTCTTTTGAACAGCCTCACAAAGTAAATGTTAGCTACTGTTTATTTATACACATTCAAAGATTACTGAACTCACATAAATACTATTTCATTTAGATACACAATTCACACAGAGTAATACATTTACACAGAGCAAGATGGTGGATCAAGCCGAGACTTGTTTCCAATACACGTGGATATTGCAGTGATATTGATCCACATCAATTAAAAGATGGGGGGGGGGGGTGAATGCAAATTAATGGGATGAGTTAAGTTTGATGGAAGTAGAAAAATGCGCTTCTGATGGAATAATAAAGATAATAATATGCAATATTTATATAGTGCTGCATACTACTACCCTGGTTTTAGCACGGCTCCCCTGATCGAGTGCTTGAGTACTCATGTAGTTCCTTCATCCCCACTTACTACACCAGGGTGGAGAGTGGCTATTGTAGATAATCACCTTCTATACTGTATCTTTTCCTGGTATTTGATCAACAATACCTGAACTTTTTAGACGAAAAAGAAGTCATGAACTATCTAAAATGGCGAAAAATGTTTGAGGTTCATCGTACATTATGCCTGATTATATCATGTACATATGATGATGCTCTTCAATTTCTTCCGATAGTAGACACCAGTCAGTTTTGTAAGTCTGACTTCGGATAAGGAAGCTCATGCAAAGTCAAACCAGTTTGCTGTTTATTGATTGATTGGTGATGATTTTTTTACCTGATTGCTAAGAAAGCATGAATGCTTGTAAGCAAGCAACCATGGTATTTATGGTAAACTGGCCAAGATAGGGTGCTGCGTACTCAGAAGTATGCTGGGACAAAAATAATCCTTAATTTGGCGCCCCTTGAAGCATCAACTTGTGACAGAAAAACTGCCCTCCTGTGTTCCAAACTTTGCAGCATGTTCATTTCACATTAAAATGTTAAGTTGCTTAAGAAAATCCACAAAATGATAAGAGGAACTCTGATCCTGGTCTGTACTACTTCACTCCTATAGTTCAGTTAGTCTGCTGTGCAAACCCTGCGAAGCCTACAATGGCCTGTGCTAGTCTTGTGCAAAGACCCACTTGTTGATCAAAGTTTCAATCGGGGTCTGAGCCTGCAGACTAGTTCAGAGTAGCACTCAAGGACAAGGTCATCGTATGAAACTCTTCAAATATAGAAGGAACTCAGAAGTTATAAACGGATTCAATCGGGGAGAGATCGACACCTGGAACAGTCTTCCTTCTTTTGTAGTCCGGGCATCTACCTTAGCTTTTTAAAAAATAGACTGGACAAAACACCGGTCCTCCTTACACCAAATCCTAGGCAGCCCAGCGAAAGCCAGGGTAATAATCATAACAGTGCAAAATGGGAGAACAGTTATGGAACTGAAGTGGCTACCCTGGATAAATATGCTGTTATTATTTTTATTATTAATTCTTCCTATAAAGTCCACCCTCCACACATGCGAGTTAGTCGTTTAAGGACTTGCACAAGCTTTATTTCAATGGAACGGCCAGAAGTGCGACAGGGATTCCTACTTCTTCCGTTCAATGATGACAACGATGAGATTTTATATTACATGTAGTTTAAAAATGTATTTCTTTATATAAACAAGTTATACCTTATCAAATGCATCCTCGCCTATGTAGTTTTCAACATTACTCAATCCTGATGCAGGAAAAGCTCTTCCCACTTTGCAACACCACCATACATACTAAACATAAACAATAAATATGTACATTATATAGTAATACAATTGCAACAACATACAGACCTTTCTTTGAAAATTTCACAAAGAACATGACCAAAAAATTCCACTCACTTCTGACAAAAATTCTGTAATAAATAAATTGTTTAATTTCTTAAGCCACACTAAAATCACATTTAACATTTTGTGTGATACGTGTGTGCCACAGGGAAGCGTTTATTCTCCCTTCTTGCTATTAATTTTAAAATCTGTTGCGGGCAGCACACATGTAAGTTTTAGGTATATACAATTATTTGGTTTTCAAACAACAATTTACATATGATTTCTGGCCTTCATTCCAAGACTGAAAAGCGAGTTCATCTCGTACCAAAATGATATAAAAGGCTATACTTGTCATCAATGGAATTCCACAATAAAGTCCCTAAAAACACCACTTTTTTCTCCTATTCACTGCCTGTACATATAAGTGGCAAAAAATTGCAAGTGGCAAAAAGATATTACATTTGTTTGATATGTAGTGATATTTTTACATATATTATATATCAATTAAAATCTGTAAGGGTTAAAGATCGAACATAAACACAACAAAACTTTGGAGGAACTAAGGGTGTAATTGTATTAAGGAATATAGGTTAACACTATCACAGACAACTTCAAATAGGTACAGAATACAAAAGGATTGTATATCAAATACAAAGTGTCTATGTGGGTGTGTACATACAATACATACCCTGTGCAATACCCGAATATAAACTGCATGCATATTGATCCCTTTGCATAACATCCTATTCTTTTTGGTGAACAATACCAGAAGTTGTACAGAATATTCATGTACCAGTACTAAAAATGGAAAGTTAATTTTGAATAGATCTCTTTTAAAGATTCGGGGATCACTATCAACCTCTTAAATCCATAAAGGTTGAATGAAATATCATGCAATAGGACAAAAGAAAAACTAAAAAAAAAAATCAGAGAAATACATATCATTCCTCACTACCATCATCTACTTAGGATATTGGCTGTTTTGTGGGATTTTATCAGCTCCCATGGTAATAAATCTGACAAATTGATAGATATAAGCATCTTCGAGCACCATAAAGACTTATTTTACCAATTTAATTGTCACATCTGTACATGGTGAATATCCTACGATGTGAATAATGTGCACATGTGGATGGTGTTTAGAAAGAAATGCCTTTCTATGACTCACAGATCATCACATCTCCCCTCAAAGACATTCAAAGAGAAATAGCAACTTCTGAGTATTTCTGGGTCCGTATCCTAAGAATATATCCGCCGGGCATTTCTTGTGCATTCTCAGGTTTTTAGACGATATCCTTGCTTGCCTTTGGTGATTTGACTATTAGATTTGATGCCTTATACAGCTTGCCCATTCAATAAAAAAGACTGAAGAACCTAAGTCAATCTCCTTTATCAGGTTGATAGGTCACTTCCAAACTCCTTCCATGTCTTTTGGTCAAGAGATATTTCTGTATGTAGGACTAAGGGTCTCCATTTACATATTTGTCAATGTATTATTTCAGCTTGGCCATTTATCCCTTTTCAGAAAATGGTCAATTAAATTTGTTGAGCAGCCATTGTTGTGCAGTACCCATTCAGGAAATTCCGGGACTGGTATTCATGTTGATAGGCCTTTGGGGACATCATTCCTGAACGTTCATACTGATTGGACTTTGAGAAATCCTTGATACTCATTCAGAAAATTACTGGAGTAGCTTTCAGGTTAA
The DNA here is from genome assembly GCF_037042905.1 of Lytechinus pictus. NCBI lineage: Eukaryota > Metazoa > Echinodermata > Echinoidea > Temnopleuroida > Toxopneustidae > Lytechinus > Lytechinus pictus. The sequence continues at coordinate 49,390,372 of NC_087249.1, forward strand.
AAATCTTGGGAGATATCATTATCATTTATGGTGATAGGTCGTTGATGATATCCTTACATTCCTTCCATGACTGAGTGGTTTGGTGGATGGGAGCTTTTCAATAGTTTTCAGCTTGTCCATTCTTTGAACATACCTTCTAAAAAAATTCCTTTAGTGGCATTCACGTTGATAGGTCTTTAAGAATATCCTTACATGACTTTAATACCTGGCTAATAGGAGGGAAGTTTCCATGTACATTTCTCAAAGATTTCAGATGTCCAATCAATGAAGATGTACAAACACTGAAGTTATTTACTCTGGAAATTCCTAGAGGGAATTCAGATTGTTGGACTTCAAGGATATCCTTACATGCCTTCAAGACCTTACTGGTTGATGGATGGGAGGTTTTTAAAGCTTGTCCATACATTGAAGATAACTATTCTGGAAATTCCTAGAGTAGCCTTTGGGTCTCTGATGATCTTACAAGCTTTCCATGACAGACTGGTGGATGGGAGGTGGTTTTCAAAAGTTTTCAGCTTGTTCTTAAATGTAAAGACATATTTGGAATCTCCTTGAGTAGACTTCAGGCTGAAAGTTCTCTGAAGATATCCTTACATAGCTTTCATGACAGACTTTCTTGGTCGATGGGACATTATCAATAGATTTTAGTTTGTCTGTACAATGAACATGCATTTATCCAGGAATTTCCAAGAGTAGTCGATAGGTCTCTGAGGATATCCTTACATGCCTTCAAGGCCGGACTGGTTAATGGATGGGTGGTTTTTAACAGTTTTCAGCTTGTCCAAACATAATACAATGCTATCCAGGAATTTCCTAGAGTAGCCTTCAGGTCTCTTGAGGATATCCTTACATGCCTTCCATGACAGACTGGTGGATGGGTGGCTTGTAGCATCGGATCTGCTCCACCGGAGGATTCTCTCCTTCTCCAGCCTTCAGGTATTTACCAAGGACTGCAAAGATCTGTCCATTGAGGATCTGGTACTTCCGTATACGGTCAACAAGACGGCCAACGGGCTGTGAAATGGGAAGAGAGATCAATTCCAAACTTGGCAAGGATAGAGTGAATTTTTATGCACATTTGGACTTTGTAAGTACAGTGGATTCTGCATAAGTCAACCTTCCATAAGTCAAAAAATTGTCTAACTCAAAACATTATTTCAGACCAGAAGAATATACAATATATGTGTTAATAACATATTCTAAATCTAACAGACTTTAATGGTCCAAAGAGATTCGACTTATAAAATGTCACCTGTAAGCACAAAATGATGAAGTCACAGCTAGGAGCAGATATTCCAGAAATAAGTAAGAAATGTTCATCGACTCATACAAACAGAAATATGCTTTTGAATTGGCCTTTCCATCAATGCCAGTGACATACATGTTCATGGAAAATCCATACATTTTAAAATTTATAAATCCTTCTCCATTAAACAAACTCAAAGCACTACAAAATATAAAGAAATGTACCACTGCATTAAGATTATAATTCCAAGTTATTTAATTCAAAATCGTGACAATACATCAATGTGAAAACAGACAAAATTAGGTAAATAAAGTGGTGAACTTACAATGCCATTGATGTCTTCATTCACATTGTCCACCTTATTGATCTTGAGGATATGGTAGCTGAAATCAAGAGCTTCAAACCGTCTCTTCTGATTCAACAAAGTGATCAGGGTACAGCCTGCCCAGTTAAGACCTTCTCCGTAACTCTCCCTGAAGAAAAACAAAGGTGAACATTGACGTAATTATACTAATAGTGTCGCGAGGAGCATTTCATTGAAGGACTTCCACACGTTTTAGCGGACAAAATATGTTTAATCCAACAGTTAACATTGTAACAGAAGGACACCTGTGCTTTTCAGCCAAACAACATCATGGAAAGTTGTCAGATCTGACAGCTTGTCAGGCAACGGCATTGATGAGATGTTCTCCTGGGCCCCGTCTTACAAAGATTTGCGATTGATCCAAACAATCGCAACTATGGAAAGCCAGCAAAGTCAACATCTAAAATGCATGTTTGTTTAAAAAAAATTAAGATATTAATGTATATCCATAAATTCATTAATTTTTGACAATTTGGTGTGTTCTCCTTTGTTTACAAAGGACATTGTGCAAATTTCCTGTAGAAAAAATTGTGACACTGATGGATTTCCATAGAGTTACGATTGATTGGATCAATCGTAACTCTTTGTAAGACGGGGCCCAGGTCGCATCTTTCCCCTAAGTTCTCCTTGGATATACCCACAAAATACCTTCCTCACACACACACAAATCTCATAATTTTCTACAATGAAAATCAAATTAGATTAGTTTACTAATAGTGCCCTGGCCACACCTTTCCCATTACTTGTATATATCATTGATAGAAATGACATAAGAAATCATATATAAAATTAGTTTGCAGTATGACACTAAAAGCTACTGTAATCCCAGAAGTTTTCAAGTAACATACCCCAATACATATTGATTTAATTGCAGTTAAATAATTCATGATTCCCACGTCGGGCCTCCTATAATTATAAGGTAGGTATTGAGTATAAGATTTATATTTTTGTTTGTTTTGAAAACAAAAAAATAGGATAGCAGTGCAAGCAAAAATGTTTCAAATTGGAGTTGCCTCAAAGACATGCCACAAACAGTCTGGTTCTTAAGCTTTCAAATATCATACCCAATATATATTGATTGAATGCAATTAAAGGATTCCTGATTCACAGGTCCGGTTCTTCTCACATTTATGATAATTCATAATAAAACATCTCTAAAATTGTGAACTTCGTTTTACCAGGGTGGACCTTAAAATGTCAGCTGTATTGTTTGCTTGACTACCTAGCCAATTCATAACAAATATTCTCTTTAGTGGATAATTATAGAGTTATAATAAAAATTACCATAAGGATCATGCATATTTATGCTGGTATAGAGTGAGAAAGCAAAAAATAATCCTTACTCTGGTGTAAAGTTGTTCTCCTTGAGAGGTAGACAGTAGACGAACTGAATGGCGCTCCAGAGCCGATGGAACTCGGTGCACTCGTCGATGTTCATCACTCCATTGATTGGTTCCTCACCGGACCAGACGGGATCGTCAAGGAAGCTACGGATCCGAGACAGCACCACCTCGAACATGCTCAACCCACAGCAGAGACGCTCACGCGTCAGCAGGTCTCCCTCTCGCGTGTCAGCAAGTTGCTGAAAGGAAAGGTTACAATGACACTTCTAATTCTTCCCTAACATCACCTTCAGACATGCGATCCTCAAAAACTCTTAAAACTTTTTCTAGGGACAGTCATTGATAAGGTGACAAGTTATTGCATCTCAGATTTGGGGAAAAATACTTTGTTATGCTGACTAAATATTCATCAAGTGATGTTCTGTTCAAATCACAAATTTCACTCAATATCTATAGGAATTACAGACTTCAGCAGTCAGCAGATTAATCCATTGCCTACTGGAACTGGGTGGTCTCTGTAAGAAGCCTATGGGAATTACAGAATTCAGTAGTCAACGGGTTAACCCATTGTCTATTGGAACAGAATGAAACCTGTACAAAACCAATGTAAACTACAAAATTCAGTGATCACCAGGTTTAACCTATTGCCTACTGGAAACAGGTGGTTTCCCAAAATGACCATGGGAATTACCAAACTTGGTAATCAACGGGTGAAGTAAAAAAAGTGTGAGACGATATCTACCTCTTGTGATCCAAGTTTCTCTATAACAGGAACAACGTGGAGAGGTGCAAAGCCAGCCTCCAGTCTCTTAAGTTTTACCTCTAGCTTCTCACCGGCTGAAAATAAACACACAATTTGAGTTTATCACAGGTGTTTTACAAATAAAACAGTGGAACCACTAAAACAAATTTTTGAAGAGCTTTTCCACTAACTTAATATTTCAATACTTTGTTGGTGTCACCTGTGCCAGGGAGGCAAAAAGCGATTTGAATTATTGTGACCTGCGTGTCTCTTCTCCCCGATACAAATGGATATCAGACGAAATGAGTTAGCACAAACTGGAAATTATAGAAAATGGTGCATGGGCTTCATGGCAATTTGACCAAATGGTTAGTAGTCAAACTGGTAGATGAAGTAGGAATAGACCAAAACAGAAAGAAAACAAAGCGGTAGTAGACCAATTGGTAAGGTAAGGTTGCATGAACTTTGATAGATGTAATGTAATTCCAGTCCTTACCTTTGACATGTGGCTTTGGGATGATGTTCTGGAAGGGGGAGGCATGGAGAAGGTCACAGACCTCTTCTACGGCCAGACTCTGCTCAATCAGACGGAAGAAGATGATGGTGTTGCCGACCTCCTGGAAGTTCCGGAAGAGGTTGACCTTGAGATCCGGGTACTGGGCGATGTCCTGGAGATGCGCTGAGTAGTATGCTACCACACCTTGGGGGTGTAACAAATACAGATACTATCACTGATATCTACAATTCATAGTTAACTTTCTGTGCAAGGATTGCCATGGTAACAACATTTTCTACTGCGACTACATAGAGGCTGCGCCATCTATAAAGTGGCAGCGCTATACAAATTTATCATATTATTGTTATTGTGTCTAATCCAGCTAGCTTTGCACCTGGATAGCATATTCAACCGACATCACTTACCTTTGGTTCCGTATTCGTACTTGGGTAGCTTGCATTTCCTGGGCATCACTTCAATGAGTACCCTGGTGTACTGGAGGATTGTGTTTTGGAGCTGTGAAAAATAGAGAGAAAAAGTTACTGTTAATTTTTGCCCACAGGGAAAGTCAAGGAGAAAAAACAATCTGTGTGTGTATTCAGGTTCTTTTCACATTACTTTGGAAAGGTCGACAAAAAATGCTCTTCTGAATGACCTAGCATTCAAAAGTATTGACAAATGATTTGAAAGAGTTGCAAATGAATGTCCTGACAAAGGAATATTTTGTTTGATGTGTCTTACTAGACCCTTGATGACCTTGAGGAATTCTTCAATATTGACAGCAATACCCTTATAGCTTCACCATGCACCGTATCATCATTACCACCACCACCACCACCATCATCATCATCATCATCATCATCATCATCATGTTGATAGAATTTTGTTAAAGCTTTTCTACAAATCAGTGATAGAAAGTGTTATGCTTTTCAGTTGTGTTGTCTGGTTCGGAGGGTGCAGACAAGAAGACATGAAGAAATTGCAGAAAATAGCCAATTGTGCTGGGAAGATTACTGGAGAAGTGGCAAATGTGACCAATGAATGCGTTCAAGCAATCTTGAAACAGGCCTCACAGATCATACAAAATAAGGACCACCCCCTCCACTCATGTTATATTCAAATGCGATCTGGAAGGCGGTATAGATCAATGAGGGCTCGAACATCGCGTTTCCTTCATTCTTTTGTGCCGCTCTCCATTCGAAAATACAACGAACAACTTCAATCAAGCCTGTAATCTTGCCACTTCGTCAGTCACCTACTATATTCTCACACATGTATACAATTTACTAATATTACCCTGATACTATCGACTGAAATGAAAGCATAGAATGAGCAATTGTCTATTTATAATGATGATTATGATAATAATGATGAATGATAATGATGATAATGATAATTAATAATAATAATAATAATAATAATAATAATAATAATAATAATAATTAATAATGATAGGAAAATTATATTAATGATAATAGTAATAATAATATTAATAATAATGATAATGACAATGATAATAATGATATTGAAAATAAATAACAATAACAATAATTAAGAGCAAAGTTGTACCGATTTTGAGTGAAATTATTTTATATTATGTATTTTCCCCTTATTTGTATGACTGTATGTAGTTTGTTGTATTTCTTTGTATGTTTTTTTTCTGTATATCCTGTAATAATGATAATGATAATAGTAATGATTGATTATTGATAATTGTAATAATAGAAACAATATTAATAATAATAATAATAGTAATAATAATAATAATAATAATAATAATAATAAAAAAAAAGAAAATCCAATCCAATCGGATGAAGAGCAATGCCAAAAGACTTCAGAAGAAATATCGCATTGACGATAAGACCCGTACTAGGACAACTGTTATAGAAACGCTCAAAATGAAGATAAATGCTCTCAAACACCGTGTTAAGAGATACACAAAGAGTAACAATTTCAAACGGCAGAATAAACTCTTCCATGGAAACAGAAAGAAATTCTTTCGTGAGCTGGATTCAAAGATGACTGAGACGAAAGATGTTCCATCGGCAGATGATATGAAGAACTACTGGAAAGAACTTTGGGATAATGATATCACTCACGAAGAAACTCCCTGGATTCAGTCGGAAGCAAACAAATGGTCCAATGTGCCAGCGCAGCAGCTAGTAGACCTGACCTTACCTGAACTACACAATATCATAAGGAACACTCATAACTGGAAAAGCCCTGGACCAGATGGTGTACAAAATTTTTGGATAAAGAGGTTTGGTAGCACCCATACTAATCTACTGAAAATCATCAATTACATTATCAGAGGGAACAGGACTATTGAGAAATGGCTGCCAATTGGAAGGACCTATCTACTGTACAAAGGCAAAGACCCAAAACAACCTAAGAACTATCGTCCAATCACTTGCCTTAATACTATGTATAAGCTGCTGACATCAACGCTTGCCATGCACATCGAACGACACATCGATGATCATGACATAATGGAGGTCACTCAGAAAGGTTGTCGGAAAGGAAAGAAGGGTTGTAAAGATCACCTAATGACAAACAAAGCAATAATCGGTAATGCTCGCCAAAGACAGACCAATCTATCCATGGCTTGGATAGACTACAGGAAGGCATTTGACAGCGTACCACATAGTTGGATCATCAAAGTTCTAGAGATGTATCACATCAATCCACAAATAGTCAAGTGCATATCAGCAGGCATGAAACAATGGAGCACTACTCTTTCGCTTACGATAGGCACCCGTTCGATGACAGTGGAGGGGGTCCGAATCAAGAGAGGAATATTTCAAGGAGATTCCTTATCTCCTCTTTTATTCTGCTTAGCTCTAAATCCAATATGCTCTCTCTTACACGCTACGAGTTATGGCTACAGATACAAAGGGCAAGATGTATCTACGACAATAAACCATCTGATATATATGGATGATATCAAACTCTTTGCAAAAAATGACGATGAACTTCACAAGATGATAGCAGTAGTTAAACATTTCAGCGATGACATCAAGATGTCGTTTGGTATAGACAAGTGTGCCAAAGTTACACTTGTACGAGGAAGGAGGGTAAATACAGGCGACATGTTTGTGCAAGATGAGGAAACATCAATCAAGGAACTGACTAATGATTCGACATATAAATATCTAGGCATAGCTGAGAATGATGTCATTAGCCATAACACAATGAAGGAGAAGGCAACATCAGAATACAAAAGAAGACTCAGGCTGATCCTCAAATCCGAACTGAATGCCAAAAATAAGATTGAAGCGATCAACACTCTAGCCATTCCTGTGCTTAGATACAGTTTTGGTATTGTTAACTGGAGACTAGCTGATATATGTGGCCTAGATGTTATGACAAGAAAGCAATTAACGATGCACAGATTACATCACCCAAAGGCCGCAATCGAAAGGTTGTACCTTCCCCGTGATCTTGGAGGAAGAGGTCTACAACAAATTGAGATGGTCTGGAATATGGAAGCAACGAACCTCGCCAACTACCTATCCAATCCACCTGATATACTGACGAGTATATCCCTCGATTATGATAATTGTCAAGCAATATACTCCATTAACAAGCAAGCATCTATCTTATTTGCACAACATCGACTGACACTACCCTACGGTGAAAAAGAGAAGGCAAGACTTAAATGCTCCTTTCACAAGAAACTTCAAGAGCAACTTAAATCCAAGCGACTTCATGGCCACCATGAAAAACAGACGCATCGGGAGTTCGTAGACCAGAAAGACACCCATCAATGGCTTAAGTCGGCGGGACTAAGAGGTGAAACTGAAGGGTTCGTCTATGCTATTCAGGACCAGGTGGTGAGGACCCGTGCCTACGAAAAATCTATCCTCAGAAGAGACACAGACGACACTTGCAGGATGTGTGGAAAAGAGGCCGAAACAATCATGCATTTGGTATCAGCATGTTCGACTCTTGCTGGAACTGAGTACATCACAAGACATGACAATATTGCCAAACTTATCCATTGGCAACTACTGAAGGATCGCGGTAAAATGACTTGTGATCACGCTTGGGAACATCAGCCACAAACGATCACCACGATCAATAACAGCACCATATATTGGAACTGTGGCATACTAACGGATAGAACCATCAACTGCAACAAGCCGGACATCATCGTCAGAGACAACAACGTAGTAAATATCATTGAGGTCTCTGTTCCCCACGATATCAACATTGCTGTAAAGGAAAGAGACAAACGGCTCAAGTATCAAGACCTAAGGATTGAGATCGAGAGGATGTGGAACGTGAAAGCAGAGGTCACACCAGTCATCATTGGTCACTCAGGAATGGTGAAGAAGGGAATGGAAGCCTGCATAACCAAGATCTCTCCTCACCTTCGGATGTACGACATTCAGAAGGCAGCTATCTTGGGTACAACCAGATTGATAAGAAAGACTCTCGGACATTAGTAGTGTAAAGTTCCTAGTTGCACTTGAAATTACTTGGTGCTTTTTGTTAGAGCAAAGTTATTCAAGAAAAAAATACGGACTTGATCCTGTTTAGAGGAATAATAATAATAATAATAATAATGATAATAACAATGACAATAACAATAATAATAATAATAATAATACAATTAATAATAATAATCATAATGATAATAATAAGATTGATAATAATAATAATGATAATTATATTAATAATAACGATGATTAAGAGTAAAATGTTACCGATTTGATTGAAATTATTTTGTATTATGTATTTTTCTTCAAATATGTGTGATTGTATATATATTCTGTAGAATTTATCTTTACGCTTTGATTTTGTATATTTCTGTGTATATGTAAATGCCAACAAGAATATTTTCCTAAATGGACAGAATAAAATCAATTCTCAATTCTCAATTCTCAATCATCATCATCATCATCATCACCATCATCACCACCATCATCAACATCATCATCATCATCGTCATCATCATAATCATCGTCATCATCATAATCATCATCATAATCATCATCATCATCACCATAACCATCATCATACTTACCAGACCCTTGACAATCTTGAGGAGTTCTTCCATGATGACAGCAATACCCTGATACTCTAAAAGCTTCACCATGCACCGTATATGAGGGATACCAACGAATGAGGTATAGAGACTGTTCACCCTGCTGTACGCACTGTTCAGAGCCTGTGGAAAGTCATATGAATAAATCATTACCGGTATCTTTATAATTATAATCACTACTAGCAACATCAACACCACCGTCATCGCCATCATCCCTCGTCATCATCATCATTGATATCACTATCATCATCATCATCACCATAAAAAAAACCCCAACCATTCCACAGCTGCCATCATCATCGTGACCGCTATCACAACAGTAATTCTCGCTGCCATCCACATCATCTTCATCATTATTACCATCTTCATCATCATAAGCAGCAGTAGAACCAGCATTATTATCATAATAATCATCACCATCATCATCATGATCATCATCACCACCATCATCACCATTATCAACACCATCATCACTATCATCATCACCATCATCACCATCATCTTCAAACCATCATCACCACCATTATCATCACTACCATTATCATCTTCATCAACATCATCGCCACCACTATCATCACTACCATCTTCTTCTTCATCATCATCATCATCAGCAGCAGCAGTATCATCATTTTACCTTGGATCCAAACAGGTAGGATGCCGCAGCTGTGGGTGGCTTGTCTCTGCTAGGAGGATCAATGAACGACAGCTTCGTCCTGACATACCTGTGAAACAAAAGACGCAAAAAGCATTTCAAATCATTATTGATGAGATATAAGTGAAGTGTCGAACAGCATAGTAGGTATACTGGATGAGTAAAAGTACAGATGTCTTAATTTAAAAAACAACATGGGCATAAATGATTACTATTAGTTTTTATTTTTGTATTTAGTGGAATATTACTTGATACAGACTACAAGACATGTTTGCATATGGGAATTTCCAGCATAACGGACATGAGATTCAGAGTTTCAAAGCAGTTTTTGCTGAGTTTACCAGACACATTTAGCATTCAGTTACATAAAAGTAATAATTTACTTGTGAATAATCAAACCTACAGAATAATCAAAAGGGAAATAAGAAACATATGATTTATTTAGTAACTCACAGTTTCAAAACAGTTCTTTCTGAGTTTACCAGAGACATTTAGCATTCAGTTACATATAAGTATCAATTCATTTGTGAATAATCAGACCTACAGAATAATCACCAGAGAAATAGGGCACATACAAGTTTTTAGTAACTCACAGAGAGTTTCAAAACAGTTCTTGCTGAGTTTACCAGAGACATTTAGCATTCAGTTACATATAAGTATTAATTCATTTGTGAATAATCAGACCTACAGAATAATCACCAGAGAAATAGGGCACATACAAGTTTTTAGTAACTCACAGAGAGTTTCAAAACAGTTCTTGCTGAGTTTACCAGACATATTTAGCATTCAGTAACATAAAATTAATAATTTATGCGTAAATAATCAGACCTACAGAATAATCACCAGGGAAATAAGAAACATATGACTTTTTATCAACTCACCTCTCTGTCGATCCATTGTAACAGAAGTTTGGTATAAAGTCATAATAGAGCTCCCAGAAGACGTGAAGCGTGATACGGCCGTAGGGTGCCATCACGTTGTGGTTGGCCTCACGCAGCATGGAGTCAAACTCAGAAAGGGTCAGAAACTTGGACAGGAGTGAATGGGTCAAGCGATTGACCTCGACAAGTTGGTCAAGCTCCTGCAGGTCACAAATTCATGATATTATATCATTAGTAGGTTAGGAAATATTTTTAGTATTACTTCTAAGGCTATTTTTTCTTTATATTGGGGTATTGGTAAATAATATCAGTTTTTCTTATTTTGTGCAAAGGCTATTTATTTATCTGTGCAACAAGCAATTATGTGGTAATTGCAAACAATCATTCTGCTGTACGAAGAAAACTGATTTTTTGAAATAATCTCAAATATTATTTGTTGCAGATCTTGGGGCGATACTAAAAAAGATGGTCCCCACAAAAGCATTTCATTTGGCAATTTTACGGGCAATTTGGGATGTGATGATGATGATGAAATCACCCTTATGTATTTCCTTGGCTGACTATGACACCGTTCTCATTATACTTTCTCAAACTAGTTTAGTTGAAAGCGGTTCAGGAAACCAGTTTAGAAGATCGCTTCGCTAGCATTCTCATTTGATCATCCGAAAGTGGTTTCCAAAACCACTTCACATAAGCGATCTTGTTGCTACGGGAACCCTCTCAGTGGGGTGACATGTTTCGCACGAAATTTGAAAATGCACCACAGACATTCTACACACAGTGTGTGGAGTAGGGCGCTAAGAATGTGCGAAAATCGCTTCCCGAAGAATGGTTGTGTCCTCAATTTCACTAAAAACCAGTTTAACGAGGCAAAGCGATCTTGAAAACTACAAAATAAAAAAGAGTTTTCCTAGAGTTTTTAGAGTTTAAAGACATGAATAGAATGTATTGATAAGATAGAAAATAAGGATGTCTTACCACAATGGATGTGAAATCGCTACTCTCAAAACGGGCTATGGCAAGATCAAGACTACGTTGGAGTGAGGTACGGATTCGCTGTGAGATCAGTCGGTTCAGGTCTATAGAACGGCCAAGGAGCTATCAGAAAAGGAAAACCAAGAATATCATATTCATGAAGTTCTGACACTCTGTCCTGAATCTCTTGTCCAACAAGGCATCCATCTATCGATTCATTCCTTCATTCATCCATCCATCTATCCATTTATTTGTTAGGAATTTTTAATGAATTGAGTCATAGACATGCTTAAATATGATCATTGTCGTTGTTAACATTTACACAGATTACAGCTTGGTAAAGTTGGTCAAAAGTATATCTTTTAAACAGCACACCTAATCAGAAATGTGTACAATACCTGTAAATGCCTCTGTCTGAGTATTGTCTCGTACTTGTTTGGAGGTGGATAGAGAATATGAATGCCAAAGTTCTGACACTCTGTCCTGAATCTCTTGTCCAACAATATACTGTAGTAAGGAGAGTAAAAAGTATTAATAACACTCATGTTCATTCTGTAACTATTTATTGCGTGTAGCACATGAAGTAGTGCCCTTTGGTAAGGCATTAATCCTCATTACCAGGTCCTTCGGATAGGACTTTAAGCTGTCGGTCCTCTGGTTGCTTGCTTACAAGCATTCATGCTTTCTTAGCAATCAGGTAAAAAAATCCCCTCCACCAATCAAGTATTTGTAATGATTCATAACATTGTTGTATATTACCTTGTATCTGTATAGAACAATCAAAGTACAGACTCCTAGAAAAAAGAGGATTTTAATGTCTAGGGAAAATTTCCCGTAATAAGGGAAAGTTAGAATGATATTATCTTGTAGATTATTATTTGGATTGAAAATGACATTTCAACATAAAAATATTGACATTTTATGCAGAGCACTACAATGCAGAGATTTTCTTCATATTTACAAATAAAGAAAGGTCAAAACTGCTAATATGACAACTTGTATAGAAGGTTCACCAATCTGTACGACCAAAATTTAGTTTTCCCTTGAATGGTTTACTCAATTGACACAGATATTCCAAAACATGTTCATATAGACCACTATTCTTGTCTGCCTTAGGTAGACTTTCTATATAGGTTGCACTGTTTCAAAGGAACCTGTCTGAAAAGAGCACCTGCTCATAAAGATTGCTTTTCTGGGGCCCGTCTTACAAAGAGTTGACAATGGACAGCCAGCAAAGTCAACGTATAAAATGCATGTTTGTTAAAAAAAAATCTAGATATAAATGTATATCCATAAATTCATTGATTTCTTGACAATTTGGTGTGTTCCCCTTTGTTTGCAAATGACATTTTGCAAATTTCCTGTATAAAAATTATGACACTGATGGATTTCCACAGAGTTACGACTGATTGGATCAATCGTAACTCTCTGTAAGACGGGGCCCTGGTCTCCCTTGACTGGTCGTCATATACAGGTTTCACTGTAATTACCCCAGTCATCAGGAACATCTTCATAAAGACCACCAAGTGCCCGTTTCATAAAGAGTTACAACTGTTGTAACTTTGCCATTATGGCAACTACCATGGTAACCTTGATTTTGATTGGCTGCTGAGCCATCTTGCCATGGTAGTTGCCATAAATGGCAAAGTTACAACAGTTGCAACTCTTTATGAAACGGGCCCCCAGGTCATAGAGACCACTTATGACCCCTTGGGTGGTCATTCACTTCATGTCAAATTTTAACCGAACCGAGATGGATTTCCAAGTGAACACAGTCAACATTGAAGCCTTTGCCATTACCAGATCAGAGATTTATAAATTATACATCTAACTTCTAAAATAAAGACTTTCCTTGATCTCTTAAGTGGTCTTTCACTTTGATTGATAAACTATGATTAGCTACAGCATACCTTGCGGCAAGGGCCTTATAGTAGGCAAAGATTTGCTCACTGAGTTTGTACACCAGCTGATCAAAGCACAGGTTCACCTATGAATAAATAAAGGTCAGACAAGGACGAAAGATGTTTCAATTCAATTCACTCATTAAATTTCAAATTAAAAAAAAACTAGGAGGATTCTTTAGAACGTGCGATGAGCATTTATGCCTTCGCCGTAACTGCCAAATACAGACATCTGTCCTGTTTCATAAAGACTTGTAATAATAACAAGAGCATAAGTTTAATAACAAGTTTACTATTAGCCAATCAGATTGAAGGATTTCAGTAGCTTTGTTCGCAATGAAAGTTTAAAGCATGTTTTATGAAACGGGCTCCTGATTATTGCCATTCCTACATGCTTACATGAGCCAAGTTTGAAGATGCCCCTCAAATGGTTCTGCACTTATCACAATGAATATATAAAAAAAGTATCATAAAATACAATCAAAATCACATGAGCATCAATTTAGTGAGTTAGTTTTATAAATGCCTCTTCTTGCTCCAATAAGGAACAAGGGATGATTGACTAACCTCTGCTTCTATTTCATCGTAGAGAAACTGCTTTTTGAATTGTGTGAGTGCATACTGAGCACTGTCGCTGTACAGATCTAGAGGATATAAGATGTACCTGGAGGAAATGGATGACAATTGGGACAAAACAATTAAATATAAATACCAGATGTGGTAATGATCTTATAGTGAGTTTGTACAAAATCCAAAAGAATTACCACTCAAGTCTTTGTATGACAAATATTCTGGTAGAAAATACAATATTGCTGAGAAATCAGCAAAATAAGCATGATATTCTTACTGGGTGAAGGGTCTTCATAGTAATAATACTATAGGCCTAATGTTCCACAGGTGTTTATCTGTTTTGGCAATCTTGTGTTTGGTCGATTTTCAGCTTAAAATTCACAATTTCACAAAGTAAGGTTCGCATAAGCATACTAGATCTAGATTCATGAATAAAGCCATCCCAAAGGATTTGATTGGAATTTATTTTTCATTTTAAATTCATAATAATACATACATCAAAAACATATAATTATAAATATTATTCATAATAATCCATACATGATAAAAAAATAATAATTGGATTACAAAATAAAGTTGAAAAGGTTAACATGGCTAGAAAAATTAACAAAGTATTCAATGACTAAGTACAATAAGTTGGAAAGAGATTTCTAAGGAAAAACAAAAGTGGTGGAACCTAAATTAAAAGCAGGGCTTGTATTTATTATGTCCCTAAAAATACATGAATGGTATAATGACAATTTCATAGTTTTTCAGAAAAAAAAATACAGGATTAGACCAACACTGTTTAGACTGATTATATAATTAGACCAGAGCTGCCAAATTGTATTTTGCATTTTCAGTATTCTTATCCCCCAAAATCAGTATTTTGACCAAAAAAAATCAGTATTTTTACCGTGTGAGATACATGTAAATATGCAGACCTGCCAACCTCTGCGAATGAAAAACTGTATTCTGTGATAAAAAAAACTGTATTTTTCCCCAAAAAAGTGTATTTCATAATAAAATGCTTGGCGCACTCGCTCATCGCGGCGCTCAAGCTACATGCAAGCTAAAATGCTCACTGCTCTTGCAGATGAAAAAAACAACATGTGTATAACTTCACCCTGGTTTTAACAAAATGATTGAAAAAAAAATAGTTACCTGAAATTACATTGATCTAATAACCATAGTTGTGAATGTTTTATGAAATAGAGACATATGGAGATTATTTTTCTCAATAAATTACGATTAAGTTAAAAAAAAAAAAAAAAGACGTACTAAATACGGCTAAAACGTACTGGTTGGCAGGTCTGTTAGACAATTACAAGGTAACAAATAGGATATGTAAACAAGAATAAAGACAAAAGACTCACACAGTGATTATTCTAAGATTACTAGTTATATCATAACAGAGGAATAGGAATGTGATTGACCAAATTATGGCACTTATCACAATCAGTGTATGGCCCCAATTTGTAAAATCATTATGACTCTATGTAGCTTTTTATAACGTCATATAGTATAAGTAAGTATTGCATTGCATTGGTTATTGCGCACGTTGTATATGGGATATTCATCAGATTTGATGCTTTCCAATACGCTCTTATACTGCACAGGCAAATTATGCAGACTAAAATGAATGTTTTTAATGCATCATGAAAACACCCTATACTATAGAGACACCCTATATACATGTACATGTAGATAATAATTAAAATGATTATTTGACTTACTCCATCATTGAAGGTTCCTTTGTTTCTAAGATATGATCAGTCAGGATCCATGGCATTGACATTTCAATTGGAAACTATAGAAAAAAAACCAAGAAAGTGAGTTTAAGGACTTAAAACCCTGAGGTCACAAACACTCTAAAGGTAAAAGAAAGTATTTGCAGCAAACAATTATTTCATGAGAAAGTCTTTACAGATAAATACCAGTTGTGGTAACGATCTCAAAATGAGTTCGAACAGAATCCAATGAAATTACCCTCAAAATATGTGCCAAATAGCTCAGGAAGAAAATGCGTAATTGCTAAAAAAATTAGCAAAATAAGCATGGAATTCCATCAAATGTCAGGTATTTTTCAAAGCAATATTAATGCACTGTCCCACATATGCTTTTTTCTGTTAGTGATCATCAGAGTATCAGGTTTGAGCTAAAATTTCATGATTTTACAGAGATAAGTTTACATTAATGTACCAGATCTAGATGTATGATAATATTGTGACAATTAATACTTTCTTTTCATTATCAATTGGCTACTATCTTCCAAAACCAAGATTGATAATATATGTATGATTTCTCTACAAAAGGGCAAATGTTAAAAAGTTTAAACAGCCCAGCGAGTACATCCTGTATTGAAAACTATTTCACAAACAACTAAATGCACATTTGATTTTATAACTTTCTATCAAGAGTTTGTATTGAGCATTGTTTTGTTGCTTTACCTGTATTCGTTCTCCCATTGTCATTTCAAGGAAAAACTCTCTGTACCACAGCTGGGAGAGATCACAGCATGCTTGCAGTGTTTCTATTGTTAAACAAAAAAAAGAATAAATCAAGATTAGATGAAAGTAATAAACAAGTGGAACGCTTCTGGCAGTCTGGCCTGCATTCCGGGATTCGATATAGCAGCAGTGCCGACCATGAAAACAGCTATTGTGTAATTATTCACAAAAGAAAAAAACACTCATATGATAATAAAATACTATGTGCATTGACCAAAATGACCTTTGAAAAAAAAGTTTCCAACTCAATTTCATAACTTTGCATGATGTAGGGATGATGAAAGATTTTTGTCTCGCCTGCACAGCAAAGCGATCCATGAATCAGACAATAGACGGGCTAAAATTCACAAAAGAGGCTTAAAATAATTCCCACTTGAAAACCCTCCCCTATTTCTGATTTCAATTTTTTTTTTAACTTGTGCACTGAATATGGTTCAATTCTCAATTTGCTGTAGGTGCACCCATGTGCTAATTCTAGTGCGCTTATCAAAATAGGAGGTCCAATAGGTTAGTAATTACTACATGTAATTCGCACTCAAAATGTGCTTGAAAAATAAAGGTTACAGTGAAGAGAGAAGGAAAATATATCATGATCATACAATACAATTATATGAAGTCTTTGCGAAATTATCTTTATATGTAACCTTGCATTTTATACGAGTGAGGTAGTAGAATTCCACCCATTAGATTGCTTGATCCAAACTCTTGGTATGATCTGACTCTTAAAGCTAGTCTACAAGCAGACTCAAATTTGACAATTTAGCAAATAACACCATGTATAGGGTGGAGTCTAGACTCTAAACCCGACAGCCCTGATTCTGAAGTATGGTTTATCTTAGGCCACAGTCTAATAGTGTTGAAATTATGGGAAGCAAAATATTTATAAATTGCATAAGTTTCCTATCTCTACTTGTCTCTTTCCTCATGTTTTACTGATGAAGAGAATTATTTCAGTAATTATTGCCAGTCAGTTATACATTAAATGACTCGAGTGTCAGTCAAATGTGCGGACAAATTGAACTTGTTCTGTTAGAGATACTTGTCACAATTCAGCTATCCATAATTAACCCAATCTAGCGTGGGCTATTTTGAAATTGTATAGTGCATGGGGGAGATGTTTTGCCCCCCCCCCCAGATCTTGGCCGTTACTTGCACAATTGCAACGTAAATTGGCTCGCACGTCACCCATCACGTAATCTCCAACAATTTGATTGTCAATTGTACCAAAATCATTCAAATTTATTTCTAATCAACTATGCTAATTAATGCGTAAAATCATAATTTGGCTGTAAATCTTTAAATAGAGCCCCAAAACTGCTAGATTTAGTCTCGACACTATTATTTTTTTAAATTTTGATTTGGCCCGAGTTCAGAACAAGGGCCTGGGTATTTGGCAAAGAGGAAGCAGCCACAGACCATGAGCGAATCTGGTCTCACAACTTAAGACTCTGCATTATGAACTTTGCAAAAATCTAAGGTCCAAACCAGGAATATAACTTTCAACTGACCTGAGAAATTGAGCATACAGGTGAAGAAGAACGTCTTCTTGTGGAACTTCTCCAGGGGCTCCACCGTGAAGATGCTCTCTAGCTCCTTGCGTAAGGTCTTCCTGCCAGTGCCGCCCTTGTCCGCAGTCAGTGACTCCAGCATGGTTCGCATCATGTATAGCTGTGATTTAATATGTTCAGAAATGTCATAACTTCATATGCTGTTGTAAAATGATCTTGAACAAACAGTGCCTACAGAATTCTAGGATTCCTATGCCTATGGGCTTTTGAGTTCGATGTGGTTTGAGGAGAATACGGTCAAAGAAGACATGGAAGAGGCAAGTGGAAGGAGAGAGAAGGAGTGTTAGGTTAGGATGGAGGATGCAGTTAGTGGAGGAAGGGGGGGGGAGGTGGTAAGGGTGAATCTGGCCAACCCTCTTCACGGGGGAAAAAAATGGATTGAAAACTTTGGATTGATGATGATTTGAAAAGGAACACCGCGGCTTTTTCATAAAGCAACTGGTGACCCTTTCTCGTGGTAAATGATATACCCAACATAATTTCCATTGGGGTTGATTTAGCTTCTAAAAAAGTGTCACCAATTGGTGTGTTAATTCATTTGAAACTTACAAACAGCTTTATGAATTACTCACCTGGTTCCACAGGCAACGGAATGGTGATTTATACAGTTGCATGCAGATTTTTTTCAGCAAAAATGGTATTAATGAGCATGTACATTTGCAATATTTTTCTAGCTTTGGTTCTTTATGGAATGAATCACTTGTGTAACATCAAACAAATTACATATCAAATTGCTTTCAATAAGTATTTTAGCCTATGAAGATTGGATTGCAAACGATTCTCATTCTAGCACCAAGGACAGGTCATTAATCATGAATAAAATGGGTGATTTCAAGTCCGGTGTTGGCCTCGGTGTTAATGTTTAAATTTGGATTGCTTCCCCTAGCTCCAAAACTTATTCAGAGTTTGTAAAACTGATCCAGATCACATTATTGACAACATTATTCTCAACAACTTGTGAGTGACGTTTCGGGACCATCTTCATTTGATGTTTGGTGTTATATTCGTGTAACAATTGGCCTAACACCAACACTAAAGGTCAACACTGAACTTGAAATCACCCAATTTGCATAACCTACAAACAGCTTTATCAAACACCACTCAAGGCTTGAATTCTGGCTTCTGCCCCTATATGGCTTTCCATACTACTAACACTATAATAGTATGGCCCGCAGGGAGAACTTTTCAGAACTGATGTGGCTTCCCTGGGTAAATATACCTATATTATTATTATATTATAACACTTCCATACCTGTGTACTTGATGGACCGACTGTTCTCCTGGGCACGTCGAATGAAAATCCGTTCTTTGGATCCTTCTCTCCTTTCAGGGCGGGGTCGTTGGGTTCTACCCCTCTCAGCCAATCAGCACAGGTCTCTCTAACGGCTCGGATAATACTGTGAATATAAAGATGACAAATGTATGATCAATCTTAATTTGGCAGCCTACAACTTCTTTCTTTGATTGAAATGAACTAAGTTGAAGTTCAATCTTTGTGCTTCGGCAGACTTCCCCTTTAAAATTCAAGTCTCAATAATTCACACAACCAGTCAATCTTGGACTTGGACATCTTCCAGACCACAAACATCTTCTTCTTCTTGGTGGAGACCCTGAGCGGCTCTTAAGAGTGAGTTGAACAAAGTCTTGCATCTCTGCGAACAACGTCTTGAAGATCCCCTCATAGAATATACACCAAAACACAATACTAATGACTCCATATTTCACACAACCAATTCCGCTTGGACACATACCTGACTACAAGAGTCTTCTCCTCTTTGGTGGCCACCCTGAGTGGCTGTCATAGAGTGAGTTGAACAAAGTCTTGCATCTCTGCGTACAACCTCCTGAAGATTCCCTCGTAGAATATACACCAAAACACAATACTAATGTCTCAATATTTTACGCAACCAATCCCGCTTTGACACATACCTGACTACAAGAGTCTTCTTCTTCTTGGTTGCCACCCTCAGCGGCTCTCGTAGAGTGAGTTGAACAAAGTCTTGCATCTCTGCATACACTGTCCTGAGGATCGCCTCGCAGAAGACACTCTCCATCCTATTCATCAGTACCTGAAGGCCTTTGATCATTGCGATTACCTCGATCAGTGCAAACTTCTCCTGGCTTGTGTAGTTGTACCTCGTAGCCTGTAAAAGAGGAATGGGGATATCATTCAGATATAATAATACCTTTTATCGCAATTTTTGTGAAAACTGTTGATTCTTTTGTAGCCAGGGACACTCTGTACATGACATTATTTTTTTGTGATGGTTCCAGATCAGGGTAGATAATAGACAAGGGTGACAGGTGATTTTGACCTACTGACAGCCCAAATCACTCCTAGAATTCCCAAATGGAATGCTTCGGGGCAACCATCTTTTCTAGAGTCACCCCAAGAGTCTGCTTAGACAGTATTTAAGAAAATTTAGAATATCAATATTCTATATATGGCAGGATAATAAGCTTTGCTTTAATGACCCTATTGCGTATTGCATGAAAACATAACTCACAAAAGTTCAGCAATCGCCTAAATGTGGAAAAAACCTAAATTTAAAAAAAAATCCTACCTTGTTCTTTTTACACAAATTTTGCGAGTCAATTCTATATTTAAGGAGAGAGAAAAAAAAAGAAAATTATGAATTGAAACCCCTGTAACTTAACAACTGAATAAATAAACCCAAGAGAACTTACCCTCTCATACTCCTCGGCTTCTTGAGCTTTGATGTCCCTAGTCTCAGCAGGATGAAACAGTTTCCAAGAAAACTGAAAAACAAAACAGAAATGCAGTTTGTAAAATCACTTGAAGTTTAACTGGCTGGCTGTGATGATTATCATCATTTGACTATTTGACATATACCATGACTCTTATCATCATCATCATCATTAGAAATGCTCTCTTTTGCCTGCATGGTACAGGAATAGTTAGGGTAAACAAATATCAAAATGGACTAATAAGAAATATGAAACCTAATCTGTTGAAATCTGGATATTTACAAAACATAATGGGGAATGTTTCTGAAAGAATCTTTTCAATGAGTTTCACTGACTATAAAGTTGTTGTAAGCCAATTAGATGCAAGGAATTTAGTAGCTTATAACAATCGTTTTTATGAAATGCTCACCAGAACTGTGAAGACGGACATCCACCATGACAATAAACCTATTTTCAAAATGTATGGGGAATGTTTCACGAAACATCTTGACAGTGATTTTCACGGACAGATTTGCTCTGAGCCAATCAGATGCAAGGATTTCAGTAGCTTATAACAAGTCTTTGAAAAACCCTTGGCTTACCAGTTCTGTGACAAGGGACGTCCACCGCGACAATAACCTCAGTCCACGCAGAGCTATCTCATACAGTACACGATTCTCATCCTCAGTCCGACCTGTGTCTTTCTGTGCTGTGGTAACCTCCTATAATAAGCAACAAGGCATCCATCCATTCTGAGTTATAAATCAATGAGCTTACACTCTTAAGCAATATATACTTCAGCTATCTTAGACAAAATGGCCCGTATTCTGAACATATGTTTAATTCAAACTCTGATCTAAAGTTGTTGTTTACTTTGGGACAGACCATTGTGACACTATTCTCTAACAGAAGAGGTTCGATTCGTCAGGATATTTAGTGCCCAATTAATTCATATCTATCCTGAAATATTTTGCTTACTGAACACATGGACACAGTCAAAATAAAAAGAACACAGTCAAAATGAAAAAAAAAAACATACGACATCAAAGCTTGATACTTTCAGCTTACCATAATGTTAGCATAATGCTACAGTCACACCAATGGAGCCGACTCCAGACCGACTCCAGACCGATCAAAACTATTGTGTAATTTGAATGGTATACCATCGGTTGGTTTGGAGTCGCTTTCGTTTGTGTGACTAAAGCTTAAGAGACCAACTCAGTTTACATTTATCTGAGGCTAACAATGGCTCAAACACAAGTGTTTATATTCATTTGGTCAAAAGTCAGTAGATCTAATTCTCAGACAGTCAAATACCACCTATTGTAGCTAAATCCATTTGGTCTCATTACTGTTTCGTAAACTTGGTCAAAATCTTAGTCTAAATGTTTTTGTTGACTAATTATTTTGCACTATGTTAGATGAAACTTTTATTTATATTCTTCATCTAATCATATCAGCAAAGTGATGTCAGACTAAGGTCTAACTGGAAATTAGTCAAAGAAGTAAATGAACTGAATGGTGAATAGACCAAATGGTTAGTAGACGATCTGGTTGAAGATGGACTATGATTAGAACATGTGAGATGAAACCAAACGGAAATTAGACCAGGCAGGTCTAGATCAAATTACCAAACACAATTACTCCCAAATTGAAAGAAAGCTGGAACCCACCTTGTTGCTATGTCTGGCAAGCTCACTGATATATCTCATATGGCTGTCTCTGATCGGTTGCAGGTGCTCTAGGAGGTTGTATTGTGCGGCTGACGACATGTCGGGGTTCCAAAAGGACTTGTGGGACTCGTAGTTGGCGCTCTTCTTAATGTATGTGAAGACAGGGATTTGGATGTCACCGTAGAGGGGCACCACTTCCAATTGCTGAAAAGTCACAAGGGAATTTCAGAAAATTCAATCTTAAAATCTCATATATTTTTTATCACGTTGTCCCGTAAAGGGGCAGCACTTCCAACTGCTAAAGGGTCAAAAGGGAAGTTCAGAAAATTCAATCTTAAAACCTCATATCTATTTCATCAACCAATTATTGGTTGAAAGTAATCCTAATACCATATGCCAGAATGTTTATTTAGAACAATAGAGTTAAATCAAAATAATTCAGGCTTGCTTGAAATGATATAATACCACATGCTTTTCCTGGTGTAGCTAACTAACACAGGAAACGTGTGACCACTGTGTAAATGGACAGGCACTTTGCAGTAATTTTTCTGACATTCATTTGCTCATTACTCTGCAATAAAAAATTTTCCTGAAAAATCTTTTTGTAATTCTGTGTATTTTTTGTTCAATTCTGTGAATATTTTGTTTTCTATTAACAGTACCAGAGTTTATTCCTTAACCTAACCCTTCCCATCATTAATTTAAAGATAAATACCAGTTTTGGTTATATGATCTTATGATGAGTTCAACAGAATCCAATAAAATTATCACTCAAGTGTTTGTATAAATGTACAGATAAAAAATATGTCGCAAATGGCTCTGGAAGAAAATGTGTAATTGATGAGAAATTAGTAAAATAAGCACGGAATTCCATCAAATGTTGGTATTTTTCCAAGCAATATTAATATACTATCCCACATATGCTTTTCTGTGTTAGTGAACATCAGAATAATCAGGTTTTGAGCTAAGATTTCATGATTTCACAAAAATAACATTACATTAATGTACCAGATCTAAATATATGATAACATGGTGGCAATTAACCTTGATTTAAAAGACTTTCTCATAAAATATTTTTTTGCTGCAAACTACTTTCTTTTACCTTTAAATATATTTTCTTATTTCTTAAATTCTCGCTCATGGTGTTTGTGCTACAGATATACTAGTAAATAAGTAAGTGGATGCTCACAAGGAAAATAGGCTTATCATAATTAAGAATGTTGGTAGAGCTTGTATGATGAAACACATGACTTGCTAAGACAAGGACATAAACAGAGCTGAAGAGACTAATTTTCCATTAAGAATACATTACATACCTTGAAAATCTTGTCTACTTTGGTAAGATTAATCCTCTTCTTCTGGTCCAGCTTGTAGATGTTGTTCTCTTTGCTATCAATGAGGTATAGACCAAAGCCTATTACCTGTTGGAGAGAGAACAACATCACATAAGTAAAATAAGAGGGCAAGATTGAAGTTTGATGTGTACAGTCATTTTGAGAGATTCATAGCAGACAGTTTATTTTACGGGGGGGGGGGGGGGGGGTGGGGGGGTGCTATTCAACCTACTACTTAAATCTTCAACACTGGATAAGCTTTAACATTGCAGTGGATGGGGATTTTACAGGGCTCTTTTAAGCATTTCGGCGGGAGGGGGGGGGGAATTGCCCGAGCTCTGTGTACCTGTTGCCCTGATTCACAACACATGAGCATATGATGAACATTAAGTATTACCACATTTATAGTGTGGATCATTACAGCCCTGGGGGCCGTTTCATAAAGCTGTTCGTAAGTTAAGAGCGACTTTAAGAACGACTGGTGAACCTTTCTTACGCGCTTAACCAAATCGCCAATTAATATACCATTTACCGCAAGAAAGGATCACCAGTTGTTCTTATAGTCGCTCTTAACTTACGAACAGCTTTATGAAACACCCACCTGCTTGTATAATGATCATCTTGCAACATCTTTTACCAAAATCACCATTAATATGATTATCTAATCTAAAATTATATATTAACAAATAATAATATGCAACATTCATATAGCGCGTAATAAAATGTTTTGCTAGGCGCTATATACTATTACCCCAACTTTTGCATAGCTACTCTTTATCGGTGATTGAGCATTGAAGGAATTTCTTCCTACCGGGTACCCATTTACTACACCTGTGTGGAGAGTGGAAAATGTAAATAACTGCCTTGCCAAAGGATGTGAATGATGTGGTGGGATTTGAATCCCAGACATTATGGTTCAAGGTCCTGAGACTTTTCCACTGAGCTATAACACCTCTAATCTAAATAATTTACCTTGAGAAGCATGTGTTTTTCAGCTGGCATGACATACTGGCGTTGTTCAAAGAGGTCCACGCAGAGATTGACGATGTCCATCAGGAGTTCCTCATGGCCCTGGATCTTCTCCAGGTTCTCCTTCAGAGTTCTGGTGATCTTATCGTTGTTGGCCAGGAACAGGACCACCTCCTGTGATTCCCTCAGGGCCTGAGGATCAGCCATCACCTTCAGGAACTGGGCTGCCCTGGAGAGATCAATAAAAGAAAAACAAGTGACTAAGTATTTCAAGGGAATAAATGAATCCAAGGCCAGATCTTCTCCTGAGTTCTGGTGATCTTGTCATTGTTGGCCAGGAACAGGACCACCTCCTGTGACTGATTGCTTGGGGATCAGCTCTAACCTTCAGGAACTGGGTTGCCTTGGACAGAGCAAAGAGAGAGAAAAAAGGAGTATTCTAATATTTCCAGGGTTTAAATTAATCTAACGTCAGGTCTTCTCTAGGTTCCCCTTCAAAGTTTTGGCAATCCTACCACTGTTGGCCAAAAATTAGGGAGTAATTCATCAACATTTTCTGTGCGACAAGTTAACAGATCTGACAAGTTTCCTTGATTTTGATTGCCTGAGAGGCACTGTTACTATGGTAATGTCGGATAAGACAGAACTTAACAGATAAAACGTCTGACGAGTCCTTTCATGAAACACTCCCCAGTAGCACCCCCTTTTCCCTGAACTAAAATTTGTATGCCAAAACTAAAAGCATTTAGTACCCTGTTGACAGGTATGATGGCAAACAAAACTGAAAAATTCATCATCTGAGGCCAGTTACAGAAAGGGTTATAATCAAACATTACTCAAAAAATCAAAGGCAACTTAATTTTCAACAAATCCAAAACGCATATTTTGCACCCATGCTTGGTTCTCTGAGTTGCAATAGGCCCCCAGCGCCCAGTGGCATATCTGCTCTTAAAATAACTGCTCCAGGCTCGATGATTCAGGGGCGCAAAGTTACAGTTAAGAGTTGCGAATGACTTTTCAGTTCAGAATAATGAAGTGATAACAATACGGATTACGTTTTAAAGTTTGGTTCTAATTTTTCACTGGGGCAATTATCACCAGAGCAGACCTCACAGAACCCCTGGGGTGGATCCAAGTCCACAAACAATTCCAGCCTTAATTCTGGTGTATCAAACGTGGATGGATCCACCACTGGAACCCCCTGTGTCTCACAGAATACGGTCAATTGGTTCAGTAAGACTTACCTCCTGTAGGCAGCGTAGTCATTCTTGATGCTGGCTTTGACATTCTTAAGGGCATCCAGAACTGCAAACATGTTGATGAGACGTCCTAGCGTCATGAGGTACGCCTCCGACACAAAGTCCTTCCTCTTTTCCGCGTGGGAAAGACGTTTCACATCTCTGCAGAAAACATCGATTGCTCTTTGCTGCAAGATAGGATAAAACAGAATGAACAAAGAGCTTGCAGCATTAGTAAGAATCACAATCAATCCAGACCTGTAAATATTTTAAAATATTGAATGATTTTTTTAAAAATCACCTCTAATGAACCCAAGTGTTACTCAATAACTTGACTACATCCTCCTCAT